>NC_026001.2:50919087-51061363 GCF_000442705.2 Elaeis guineensis | reverse complement strand
ACTCGATCTTTCGATCATCATAGGACTACTCCTCTCATCTACTGAGGTTGATAGATCCCTTCTTGGTGAGATCTGGTTCCTACAATGAATATGCTACAGCCAACATACACCTCAGAATTTTGAATGGCTAGGAGATCGAGTTATGGTGTAGTCAAACTATAAACACACTCAAGGTGAACTGTTGATGTACCTCAGGTCAAAGAACTAGACATACAGCTGCAGCATCAGCTAGTCATCGATGAGAAGGTAGATTTCCTTATGACTGCTCGAGGTGGTCATGCTCAGTACTCTTATTCTCAACGAAACCTGTACTCTCGCTCTGGTGTCTCCACATCATAGACTAAGATACATCTACCCTAAGAAAGCGATCGTACACCAACTTTCCGGATCAATCACCATCCTCGTGATGATTCTATGGTCAGGAGCTGTTTATGAGTTAGTTATGTAAATTCATGCCTTAAATTTTCAACTCTTGAAAATATGAATTAACATTCCTACTAACTCAAAGGATGTATCACAGACATAATGTACACAATGAGATAGTAGAATAATCTTTTTATTCATTTATAGTCAAAATTATAAATTTGCCCTTATATTTGTACAGGAATGTGTCGGCCAATCTGGCATCTAGGGCACACATCTAACAATGTGTATAAGGATAAGTATCTCAGTGATCTTTTTCATCTTATCCCACAAGAGTAGCTTGATCATATTTCTTCAAAGAGATGATGCACAAACTAGATATGACTCAGTAGTCAATGAGCGTAAAGCCCATATTTCTTCAATTTGTTAATCATTTGTTCTCTAATATGACCTAGCCTAAGGTTTCATATATACTTAAGATTCATCTCAACTCTGGATCTCTCAGATCCAATGGTATTCATTGCTTGCTCAATTAAGTTCACAGATGCATTACCATGCAAATGATAGAGACAAAATTTAAACGATGATCACAAAGGATGAATACCCATGGCCCACAGTAGCAACTCTTATCCTATTGTCAATTTTAAGTGTTACTTTCTAACCATTTACCTTTCCATAGACTCTATATAAAAATACTAGAGTCTAAAACTCAACTGAAAGAAGAGAAAATTGTAAGGATAGTATTGAGCAATTTTGACATGCCTACTCAAGACATATCTTTATTTTTTTAGGCTCTTCAGGTATTTACCTCTGAACTCTTTCAAGGTTCCTTTGTTAGCAAAAATTTGATCAATTCAGATAAGATGCGAAGATGGTCTTTCATATGGTAGTTTACCATAAACTATCCATATAAACTAATCAAGGATCACAGGATCAAATCTACAAATAATTCCTTATGTATGGTCATGTCGATCCTTTGAAGCTCCTTAATATCTTTGATCATTATCAAATAACCATCATAGACTGATTGCCCCATCATATATCACATGCGCTGTGCGACTCTGATCATCTCACAATGCTTGTAGATGAATCAATGTATCATTGGCAGTGAATATGTGCTCATGCATATATTGGAGTTCATCTAATATGGACTTCAACATATAGCACCTATCTTTATTGTCATTGTCCATCCACTCATCAAATATAGCTTGTTGACTTTGGGCTGGACAGGTTGTTAATATTAGAATAACCTAGTAGAGAATATTGCTTAAATTTTTTAAAACTAAGAATGATTCTTAGGTTTGTGAGCCAGTCTATGTAATTTATTTTGATTAATCGGTTGATATCTAGGATTTGAGCTAGAGGATTGGAAGCTGACATAATGAACAGCAGAGAGCAAAGATTCTAATTGGATGTTTGTACTTATTTTATAATTTACTCTAGAGACTTTTAGATGCAAAAAGATTCTCACTATTTTATTAGATCTCTCACACTCTCCAGGTGGAGAAACAAAAATCCTAACATGACAACTGAGTTTCTAGTGGGTGCTGCGGTCCCGTCAATGTCGTGCACCTCACCTAACAGTTATTAGTAACACGAACAAATATCGATGCATGGACAACTCTTTGTCTAGATACTTCTCTAAGCATGTTACAGCTACTTGGTCTCTAAGTCATGTGGGCTTACCTAACAGTTATTACCCATACTTTTTAATTAAGTCAGACCCACCGTTCACAAGCAAGTACAAAGCTATCATTGGGTCCCTCACCTAACAGTGATTGGGCCTAACCCTATTTTTATCCTAGAGCAACTCTTAGCTACTAGAGTGGTTGTGTGTTTTCGATGCAACTGAATCACTGTGACCAGCTGAGAATAATCAATGTCGGTAGCACACCCACACATTATAATGGTGGAAGATGATTGGATTTATTATTTATGAAAAGATTTAGATTTAGGTCTCATCTAATCAGTCATCACATGACTAATCTAATTGGTATGGGCTAAATCAAACCACCAAGCAATCATATTTGAGACTCAATCTTTCAAATTGACCAGATAAGTAGAGATTGGTGGAGGTCCTCCCATTGCTTTTTTTAGACACCAATAAATTAGTCAGGTTAGCAAATAAAATTAATTAAATAATCACCTTTCAATTACTTGCCTTAGACACCAATTGATTAATTGATCTGAATAGATTAGCTTAGGTGGATCAGATTCGAGCCATAGAGCTAAATTAGGTCCTTAGGTTAATCAATTCTACATATGGATATCAATCGATTCGATCAACAATAATTATATGATCTTGAACTCTATTGATCTCATCCTAATCAACACTTGACTCGATGCGATCAACTGCTAAATCGATTTAGATCCAATATGATCAAATTAGAAATCCTAGATGTAATTTAATTACATGACCTAATTTGATCTACCCATGACCAATCCCTCATGCATAAATACTAATTTTAGATTTTAAATCTAAATTTTTAGACCTAAATTTTTTAAATGAGATGTATGTTTTGATCTTGAAATAATTTTTAGATCATACATATAAATATATATCATATACATGAATAAGTTTAGATCATAAAAATAAATTTTAACCCTAAACATGCTTTCATATATCATATATACGAATCAAAATAGATCTCGAAACTCTTTTCATATCTAAATAATAAAATATATATCATATATATACTGAAATAATTAGATCTAAAATTTTATTTAATTAAAAATTCTAACATCATTGTAGGACAACCATTTAGCATAACAAGTTATGCCAGGACAATCTTATGTCAAAATGACATAAAAAATTTTCAGATTTAAAATTTTTCTCTACAGATTTTAAATCTAAATCCTAATTTAATGCATATGATGTGGCTTTGATATAATTGTTAGAGTTTTATGGTTTCATGCATGCAAAATTTTTTAAAACGAGTATGCAGTGGAATTTAAAATATTTCAGATTAAATCTAATTTAATCTAAGCATTCATAAGATCAAATCTTAAAACTATAAATAGGATCATCATATGTGAGATAAGATTTAGATATAAAAATCAAATAGAAAAAAATAAGGCTTCATACCTTGTCATGAGTTGATCTTTACCATGAACTGATGATCATAAATATCTTTCAAAAGTCCCTTGAAGTCGCACAAGCATTCGACCTCTATGGGTATCCACATGAGATTTCAATCTGATCAGAAGCTTATTGATCTCATCGAAGTGCTAGCTCCCTTGTAGAGATCGCATCTTGATGGTTGAAAATCTTCTTTTCTCTCAAGATACTCTTAGAGAAGAAGAAGTAGGAGGATGTTGATTTCTACACTAGAGATCATGAGAAGAATCCTTTCTTCTCTTTCTTTTCTAAAATCCATACCCCAAATCTTTATGCTAGAGATGTAGGATTTTTGTCCAACTTTTGAACAAAGAGAAGAGAAAGAACCCATGTCCAAACATGGACAAAAGGGAGAGAGGAGAGTCTTAGCAACCAACTCTTGGTTGTTGGTAAAAAAGAAGGGATAAGCACCTACTTACCTCATGCCAAGGACCCATGATGCCGCACCCTCTTCTCCCTTATTTTTCATGCATGCCTCCTCTCTTGTTTGCATCCAAAATCTGATCTTTTTCAGCCTCTCAAACCATCCCATAAGGCATGGTTTAAATAGGATTAGAGAAGTTAGATTTTGAGTAGGAGATAAAAGTCCAAACATCTTTGGACTCCTGGAATTTTATGCCGCCCAATACCAAGTCTTTTGCACCCCATATACCTCACAAAAGGAAGGAGTTTAGGAGTCCTTTTTCCATGCTAAAACCAAAGGAAGAATGGCATCAAAAATTGGTTTGGGCGTAGGACTTTTATGGTGCATGGGGAGGGAGGAATTTTAATCTCATGGGACTCCTCTTTTAGATGGCTGATTTAAACCAATTTAAATTCTAACCAATTCTAAATATATTAGAAACTGATTAGATCCAAATAGATAGAAAATTAAATCTAATTTGGAGTTTAAACTATTTAGATTAGATATCACCTAATTAGAGAAGGAGTCCTAGTTCTTTTGGACTCTCTCTTGGTACTTGAGTCAAACTCAATTTAATTCTAATCCAATTAGGATTTGATGCACCCATGAAAATAAGAATTTTTAGTCCAAAAAGAAACTCAAATAATCTTATTAAAATCCTTATCTAATTAAAAATTAAGTCAAACTTAAATTCTAATTCAATTAGGAATCATTCTTCCATGCAATTTGGTTATCTCACAACCCAATTAGGTTTGATCAAATCAAATCTATATAAAGTCAAGTTAAATCTAATTTAATTAGACTTGATGCAAACCCCATAGCTCAATTAAATTGAGCCAATTAGCAATCTAATTGTTTATTAATCCTCCTATAACTCACTAACTCTTTAGCAAGTTACTTAATGCAACTTTTGCATTGGATCAATCATCAATCAAATTGATAATCAAGTCCTATCATGATTCATAATCGTAATTCAACTATCTGATCAATCAAAAGTCTCCTTGTGTATGATCCTATAGGTTCTATTCTATCTGATAATGAGATATATTGTGATTCTTATTACAATATCATTGAAACTCTTTTCAATGGATTGGAACCATTCCAACTCTGCCCACCAAAGATCATCGATCATCAAGATGATGCTCGTGGGTCTTACAATCCACTAGTGACACCTAGCAGTATGTAGTGGCAATCTAGCAGAATAAAAGATGATAAATTTCTAGGTACAGTTAACGTATGATACAATTCCTCTATCATGACTTCCAACCAGATGACAGATTATGGATGAATCGTCAAACCTCATCATCGGTAATATGATAAATTCAATCAGCTGGAATCTATATGTGATTCTCATGAAAATTTTTTCTATCAATTACACTGCTATGGCCATAGACTTAAAGACTCAGCTTCTTAAATCTCATAGGACTACTCCTTTCTGTTAGGATCGATAGATCCTATTTAGGTGCACACCCTACTCTTACAATGGACCAACTATCACCAATATCCACTATATGGGCTTATTGAGAACTATGTTTATGTGTCAGTCAAACTCCGACAGCCTCACTGTGAGCTGTTGTAGCACTACAGGTCAAAGGACTAGTCATACAATAGCAGCATCAAGAAAATTACTAATGAATGAGCAGACATTATCTGCCCGAAGGAAGCGAGTCATACAACTGATCACGCTCAGTGCGAGTTATTCTCTAATAACCACCTACACTCTTGCTTCAGTGTCACTATACCGTGGACTCAAGACTCATCTGTTCGAAAGAAGTGATTCGTACACTAGTCTATCCGGATTAATCACTGTCCCCATGATGATCTTATGACTAGAAGCAATTTAGGAATTAACCATCAATGACACATATCTCAAAGTTTTAACTCTTTGAGAATATGTATCATCATCTTGTTAATCTCTTGGATGATTCATGGACACATAAAATATGAATGGTAATATAAATACTCAATAAGTACAAAAATGTTGCTCCTTGGATTGATTTTGATGATTACAAAGCATTTGAAGGGATACTAATGATTTTCGCTTGAAAAAGACTTATTGCTTTTCAGGGGCAAAATCATAATTTTACCAAACCCTGATTTGAAAGCATCAAGTGATAGAACAAAAGATTTGTGATCCATTGATGAAAATTTTATTATTTTTGGACTTGTATTTTGAAAGATATTCATGTTTGAAAAACATGAGTCGACCCATGAGTCGACTCATGGCACAATGAGCTGATTGGCACGCAGATTTTTTGGCTTGGCACAGCCTGTGACTCGACCCATGAGTCGACCCCCAAGGCATGAGTCGACCCATGAGTCGACCTCTGCTGTTTTTAGGTCAAAAATTATAGAACCTTATCTTCTAGTTGTTTTCTATTTTTTTTCCACAGAGGTCGACCCATGAGTCGACCCATGAGCATGAGTCGACCCATGAGTTGACCCCTGTGACGGAAATATTCCGCAACGGCTAGTTTTTAACCCATTTTAAGTACTTTTAATGCTCATTTAATGTGGACTAACAGCTCTATTTCAGTCCAGATTGTTCTCCACCATTCCTTAAAGCTATAAAAGGGATAAAAAGGTGGGAATCATCAAGAAGAGAGAATTTTGAAAAGAGGATTTCAAGCAAACTTTTTAGTCCTAAGCAAGAGCTCACTCAAAGCATTCAAGAAGCCTTTAATTCAAGCTCACCAACTCCTCAAGTGCACATTCAAGTCTCCAACCACCTTGAGGAAATCAAAAAGAGCCTTCTTCTCTTTGAGTAAAGTATATTTAAAGTCTCATTCGCTCATTAAAGGAGCTTCTTTTGTATTTTCTGAGCTATTGATTGTTATACTTTGTTTAAGTTATTGTTTTTATTTTGGAAGGGTTCCAAAACAAGGGAAGGTTGATCCAAACCTTGAATCGAAGTGTATTGGGTTGGCTTGTATCCGAAAAACTAGTGGACTAGCTTGGGATAGCTAGAGTCGGAGTTTCCGACGAGTGTATTCAGGTTGAATACAAGTTAGTGGATTGGAATTTCCAATTAGGAGCTTGGGGAGTGGATGTAGGTGTAAGGTTGGCACCGAACCACTATAAATCTTTTTGTTTGTGTTGTGCCTAATTGCTCTTCTCTAAAACTTCTTTACTCTCTTACATTCTTACTTTTAATCATTAGCCTTGAATCAACTATACTCTTCTATATATTTAGCTATTGTTAAATATTTTTCATAAGACATAAATTAAGTTTAAAATTTTTAAAATCCAATTCACCCCCCTCTTGGGTTGCATAGCTGGGCAACAAGTGGTATCAGAGTCCGGTGCTCTAGCTCTACTTGATCTAACCAATCAAAGAGCCAAAGATCTATGGCAACTCAAGTCGGTACTTCTCTAGCCAAGGGGCAGTCCACTAACCGACCTCCACTTTTCAATGGGTCCAATTATACCTATTGGAAAGCTCGGATGAAAATCTTCATTCAAGCACTCGACTATGATATGTGGAGTATCATGTGAATGGCCCTCACACACCCACTAAAATTATTGATGGTGTGAAATCAACCAAACTCGAAAAAGAGTGGGATGAGGTTGATAAGAAAATGGCCCAATTAAATGCTAAAGCTATAAATGTTCTATATTGTGCTCTTGATGCTAACGAATTTAATCGTATTTCAACTTGCTTGTCTGCTAAAGAAATATGGGATAGGTTAGAAGTAACCCATGAAGGAACCAATCAAGTAAAGGAGTCCAAAATTAACATGCTCGTGCATAAATATGAATTGTTTAAAATGGAGCATGATGAGTCCATAACTGAAATGTTTACTTACTTTACTGATATTATAAATGATTTAAAGAGTCTTGGAAGTCATATTCTAACAGTGAGCTTGTAAGAAAGATTCTCAGGTCCTTACTAAGAACTTGGGAAGTCAAAGTGACCGCCATCCAAGAAGCCAAGGACTTGAACATTCTACCTTGGAAGAGCTTCTTGGATAATTGATGACACATGAGCTGAGCATGAAACAACATCAAGAGGAAGAAGTCAAAAAGAAGAGAACAATCATCCTCAAATCCACAGCTCAACCAGATGAAGAAACTGATGACATCGAAAATGAAGAACAGGATGAAGAGATGGCACTCATTACCCGAAGGTTCAAGAAGTTTTTGAGAAAAAGAAAATAAGGATGAGAAAGAGGCCACTCACAAAAGGAGAACAGAGCAAAGAAAAAGATAAAGACCAACCCCTTATCTGCTATGAGTGCAAGAAATCGGGACACTTCAAGTCCAAATGCCTACAACTGAAGAAGGGTCCCAAGAAGTATAAGAAGAAGGCCATGATGGCCACTTGGAGTGGGAGTGATGACTCAAGCTCCGAAGAGGAAGACTCAACTGAACAAGCCAACTTGTGCCTTATGGCACATGAAAATGAGGTAAATTTCAAAACTCCTAGTGACTTTACATTTGAAGAACTGCATGAAGCCTTTTATGATTTAATTGATGAACTAAAGAAATTAGGGATAAAGAACAAAGATCTAAAATCAAAAAAATCAATCTTTACTGAAACAAAATGAGAGCATTTCAATTGAAAAATCTATCCTGGTTCAAAAAATCAAAATTTAAAAAATGAAATCGTTAAGCTAAAATCAATAGTTGAAAAATTCACCTTGAGTTCTAATAAACTTAATATGATTCTTGAAAATCAAAAGGCCATGTATGATAAGGCTGGACTTGGCTATAAACCCTTGAAGAAACAAAAGTATCTGAAAAATATCTATGTAAACTCTTCAAGTAACAAGTTGTCTAATATTACTTGCTTCAAATGTGATAGAGTAGGACACAAGTCATACACTTGCTTCTCTAACAAACTTGTAAACTCAAATGTAAAGAAAATATGGGTTCCAAAAGGAACCATTATGACTAACCAAAAAGGATCCAAGAAAGCTTGGGTACTTAAAACAAAAACTTGACTTTTACCTGCAGGTGTATCTAGCATCCCAAGGAGGAAACAGAAAATGGTATCTTGATAGCGGATGCTCGAGACACATGACTGGTGATGAATCCCAATTCATCACTCTTGATGCTAAGAATGGAGGGATAGTTACCTTTGGAGACAATGGCAAAGGAAAGATCATCGGTATAGGTAACATTGGTATCACTCCCTCCAAATACATTGAAAATATTTTGTTAGTAGATGGTTTAAAGCATAATTTACTAAGCATTAATCAATTTTATGATAAAGGATATAAAGTTATTTTTGAATCTTCTGTTTGCATTGTAACTAGTCCTATTAATGATGGCATTAAATTTGTTGGACATAGACATAGTAATGTTTATATGGTAGATTTGAATGATCTATCCAAGATAAACATGCAATGCCTAGTATTTTTGAATGCCAAGATTAATGAGACTAGTTGGCTTTAGCATCGTAGGCTTGCACATATTAGCATGTATTTACTTTCAAAATTAATTAAGAAGGAATTGGTTCTTGGTTTGCCAAAATTGAATTTTGAAAAGGATAGAATTTGTGATGCATGCCACCTAGGTAAACAAACAAGAGTTTCATTTAAATCTAAAAATATTGTTTCAACCTCTAGACCTTTAGAGCTATTGCACATGGATTTATTTGGACCTACTAGAACTACTAGTCTAGGAGGAAAACGATATGGTTTTGTAATAATTGATGATTTCTCTCGTTTTACATGGGTTTTCTTTTTAGCCACAAAGATGAAACTTTTCAAGTTTTTACTAGTTTTATCGAAAAGTCACTAATGAGAAAGGATTTTCAATTCAAAATATTCGAAGTGATCATGGAACCGAATTTAAAAATTAACACTTTGAAAAATTTTGTGATGAAAAAGGAATAGGTCACAATTTCTCTGCACCTAGGACACCTCAATAAAATGGGGTAGTAGAAAAAAAAAATAGAACCCTAGAAGAAATGACCCGTACCATGCTATGTGAAAGCAACCTTCCAAGATATTTTTGGGCGGAAGCTATTAACACAGCATGTTACATTTTAAATCGTGCTTTGATTAGATAAATTTTAAAGAAAACCCCCTATGAGCATTGGAAAGGAAGAAAATCTAATATTGCATATTTTCATATTTTTGGTTGCCGATGTTTTGTATTAAATAATGGTAAAGAAAGACTTGAAAAATTTGATGCAAAATCAGATGAAGTAATTTTTCTTGGTTACTCATCCACTAGTAAAGCTTTTAGGGTTTTTAACAAAAGAACCTTAGTAGTAGAGGAGTCAATACATGTTGTTTTTGATGAATCTAACGATCTTTCTTCAAGAAAGAATGAAGGTGTTGATGATGCAGATCCTCTTATAGAAGGAATGAAGGAGATCACTTTGAAAGATTCAACAATTCAAGATGATGAGGAACATGAAGACAAACAGGATGAGGGAGGTGAAGAATATCAAAAACAACCTCAAGGTACAAATGACCTACCCAAAGAATGGAGGTATGTTCACAATCACCCTAAGGAGCTAATTATTGATGATCCTACGCATGGGGTAAGAACTCGTTCTTCACTTAAAGATGTATTCAATCATTGTGCTTTTGTCTCTCATCTTGAACCTAAAACCATTGAAGAAGCTGAAAATGATTATAATTGGATTAATGCAATGCAAGAGGAACTTAATCAATTTGAAAGAAATAATGTATGGACTTTAGTATCAAGACCTAAAAATTATTCAATAATTGGCACAAAATGAGTTTTTAGGAATAAATTAGATGAACATGGAAATGTAATAAGAAATAAAGCAAGATTGGTTGCTAAAGGTTATAATCAAGAAGAAAGAATTGATTTTGATGAGACCTTTGCATCTGTTGCTAGATTAGAGGCAATTAGACTTCTACTTGCATATGCTTGCTTTATGAAATTTAAATTATTTTAAATGGATGTCAAAAGTACCTTTTTGAATGGATATATTGCTGAAGAAGTCTATGTAGAACAACCTTCAGGTTTTGAAAATAATACTTTTCCTAATCATATTTTTAAATTAAATAAAGCTCTATATGGTTTGAAACAAGCACCCAGGGCTTGGTATGAAAGGCTAAGTAAATTTTTACTTAATAATAATTTTTAAGAGGTAATGTAGACACAACCCTTTTCATTAAAAGAAATCAAGATGATATATTAGTTATACAAATATATGTTGATGACATTATTTTTGGGTCTACTAATGAATCTCTTTATCAAGACTTTGCTAAGCTCATGCAGGGGGAGTTCGAGATGAGCATGATGGGAGAACTTACATTCTTCCTCGGACTCCAAATCAAACAAACAAAGGAAGGAATCTCCATCACCCAAAGCAAGTACACAAGAAATTACTCAAAAGATTTGGAATGGAGAACTCCAAAGCAATTGGCACACCCATGAGCCCTTCATGTAAGCTTGACAAGGATGAAGAAGGTAAAAGTGTAGACTTAAAATATTATAGAGGTATGATTGGCTCTCTATTATATTTAACTGCAAGTAGACCTGATAACATGTTTAGTGTTTGTCTTTGTGCTCGATTTCAATCAATCCTAAAGAATCTCACTTGAATGCTGTTAAAAGAATCCTTAGATATTTGAATGGTACTCAAACTCTAGGATTATGGTACTCTAAGGACTCATTAATTGATTTAATAGGATATTCAGATGTTGATTTTGCTGGATATAGATTAGATAGAAAAAGCACAAGTGGAACTTGCCAATTTCTTGGAGTTAACCTAATCTCCTGGTTTAGCAAGAAACAAAATTTGATAGCACTGTTTACAGCCGAGGCCGAATACATTGCAATCGAAAGTTGTTATGCTCAAATCTTGTGGATTAAGCAACAACTCAAAGATTTTGGTATCAAACTTAATGAAACACCCATAAGATGTGATAACACTAGTGCCATAAATCTTACTAAAAATCCAATTCAGCATTCTAGGTCTAAACATATTAAAATCAGGCATCATTTTATAAGAGAACATGTTCAAAATAAAGACATAATTCTAGACTATGTTTGCACTGAAAAATAATTAGCCGACATCTTTACAAAGGCCCTAAGTGAAGATAGATTCTGTGAAATTAGGGAGAACTAGGAATCCTTGATCCACTGCTTAAATGTCTCTTCAATCATAAGGGATCATGTCAAAAACTCCTTAAACTCAATTCTCATCATTTCTCTTGGGCTTAAAAGCTTAAAATTATCATTCTCATAATTGATCATTGAGCAAATATCCTTCTCCCAAAGTTTCAAATTTTTTGAAAATTGTTCATCAATTTTTCTGAATTTTGTGAACCATGAGTCGACCCCCTAGGGTCGACCCAATGGCAAACTTGCAGTTTTGGCCAAAATCTCACGGGCTCTTCTCTTTTTGATTAAAATCCCATTCAATGAGCCGACTCATTTCACCGTCTTCTTCCTCCCTCCAAAACCTAAGGTCCTCTTCTTCTTCCTCTCCAAATCCAAGGTCTACCCCCAAGATCCTTCTCCCTTCACCCCTTACACCTCAAATCGCCCCTTGGGAACTGAGCTCTTCTCATTTTTCTCCCTTGATTGGAGCGGTTGGAGCGTGCCCTAGCTTCCACCCTTCTCCTCCAAATTGGGGTTTCTCTCCTCCAAAAATCCCTATCCATTCCCTAAGATCCCTCTATCTCCTCACACATTTGATCTCCCAAGTCCCCTTGCTTGCTCTGGTGGTGGAAATGGCTCCAAAAATGAAGCTCCCATAAAGAAGGAAGTCGGTCCATGAGTTGGAAGAGAGCGTGCGCAGGAAGAGACAAGCTTCTCAGACCTCATCTGCTTCCATTCCTGTTTCAGCATCTGCTCCAGGTTCTTCTCGGTCTCCATTAAGCCCCAGTAAAATTTTCTTATCTGTTAGAAAGGTAGAACCTGAAAAAAATGTAGACTTCAGATTTTTTGAAAAAGAGGGGTTCTCCATTGGTTCAAAAATCAAAGATCAAGATTGGGGATTTTACTGTTCACTTAAAGAAGTTACCTATGTGGATTTGGTTAGAGAATTTTATCTGAACTTGTGCTATGGTAATGGAACAGTGACATCCACTGTTAAGGGTATAGATATCTATTTAGATCTTGTACTTTTGGGAGAGATTCTTCATTTACCCTGTGAGGGATACTCAAACATGGAACTCCCAATCAAGGAAGAAGGAATTAATGTGATTTTAGGAGGAACCTACTCGGGAAGCCTAAACAAACTAGAAGCCAAGATCCTGTCCATTGAGATGAGGATTCTACATCAACTGGTAACAAAGCTTTTCTTCCCAAGAAGTGGTAGACATGACCTCCTTTCAGGCTGAGACATCTGCATCATGTTTCATGTGATTACCCAAACCCCCCTAAACCTCCCTGCATTAATGATAGAAGCTATGAGGGAAACTCTGAATAGATCCAAGGCACATCTGCCTTTCGGTATGGCCCTCACTTTGGTATTCAGGAGGTTTGGAGTTAGTTTTGAGGGGGAGGCAGCAGCTAGGCTCTCTCACTCTGACACCATCAACCAACATACTTTGCACCGCATGAGATTTACTAGGACTGATGGTGGTTGGACTAAGGGTGCAAAAGAGAGAGTTGAAGACAGAGCTGAGGAAGAAGGTCCTTCATCACCTCTCCATGATATCAGGGCAGCATCTCCAGACATTCAGTTCATTTCAGATCCCGAGACTGGCCCATTAGAGTCTACTAGGAGGCACACTCCAGTCCAGCAACCAGACAGCAGAGTACTTCCCTCAGAAATCAGATTGGCTGACGACCAGATAGAGATGATCTCTCAGCGTGTGGCCTCCTTACTTTCTTGACAGTGGGGTACTTCAGCTTTTGCACAGGGATCCACATCACTTGATGCATCTGATCAGACTTTGATCCCTCACATCTCCATTGTCTTCCAGATGATCTCAGATCAGTTAGTTCGCATTCAGCAGCTTGAGGGTTATATATTGAGACTGACTGGGAGGGTACATGACTTGCAGGGGCAAGTGTTAGCTCTGGTACATCCATAGCCACAAGAGTGCACCACTGAGGTCTCAGACCTATCTATGGAGGCAGCCAGACTTAGAGGAGTATTGGAGAGTGGATTTGATTTCCTGAGGAGAGAGATCAAAGGCTCTAGTGAGCATGCATCCACCCAGTTCACTGCACTGCTACAGTCTGTTTCGAGAGCTCTGAACCTTCTAGATACCATCAGACTCTCTCTTGCAGTTCAGTCTATTGCTTCTCAGCCTTCAGGATCATCTCGCCGACCCACTCGTGCCAGCACCTCCACTAGTGGCAAAGGAAGACGGGGTAGAGGATGAGCCCTTGGTCGTGATCCTTCATCTCTCCACCCTATCTCCGATACATCTGACTCTGATCCATCCAGTCATGAGCTCTACTAGATCCTTGTTGTTAGTCTTATCTTTAGCCTCTTTCTAGGATCTATCTTTTGGGCCATGTAATGATGTTGACTGATTGACTTTTATATTTTGGTATATGTATGGGAACAACTATATGGTCTCAGTCACTTTTTGATTATATATATATATCTACTCTTTGACCTTTAATGTATGACCTTTAAATTGAGTTACTTTCAATTATGTGCATACTATGAATTGCAATTTCATATCTATGATATCCAATGGTATATCTTTTATGTTTGCTGTATTCAGGGGGAGTAAACAAAAGTAACATTAGTAAAATTATTTGCATCAAAAGCAAGAAATAGAGAAAATATATTCAGAAAAGGGGGAGTAAACAATTTTTTTGATGCTGTCAAAAAGGGGGAGAAATTAAAGAATCAAAAGCAAATTGATAAAAGAATCAAAAGCAAATTGATAAAAGAATCAAAAGCAAATTGATAAAAGAATCAAAAGAAAATTGAGCAAAAAGTTAAGCAAATGAGCAAATTTTCAAATTCTTAGGCATGCTCTGATACCAAAATTAAATAATCAAATGAGCAAATGAGATATTTTCAAATGAGCAAAGAGCAAATTTTCAAATTCTTAGGCAAATTATGCTTTGTTCTGATACCAAAAATTCTACTCTGATACCAAAATCACATAATCAAATGAGCAAATTTTTAAATTATTAAGCAATAGGCAAATTGTTAGGCAAATGAGCAACACAAGCAAATGGACACATGTATCACGTGCCAAAGAATCAATCTTCTTTTCAAGCAAATGCACTTATAAGTAATTTTCAAATTGGTAGCAAATTTCCTATTTATCTTCAAACTACCTCTGATGCATTTCATTCCTTTGAAATTCATGCTCAATGTTTCATATATATGCTTTTGCTCAAGTATTTTGTCATCATCAAAAAGAGAGAAATTATTGCTCCTTGGATTGATTTTGATGATTACAAAGCAATTGAAGGGGTACTAATGATTTTCGCTTGAAAAAGACTTATTGCTTTTCAGGGGCAAAATCATAATTTTATCAAACCTGATTTGAAAGCATCAAGTGATAGAATAAAAGATTTGTGATCCATTGGTGAAAATTTTATTATTTTTGGACTTGTATTTTGAAAGATATTCATGTTTGAAAAATATGAGTCGACCCATGAGTCGACTCATGGCACAATGAGCTGATTGGCACGCAGATTTTTTGGCTTGGCACAGCCTGTGAGTTGACCCATGAGTCGACCCCCAAGGCATGAGTCGACCCATGAGTCGACCTCTGTGTTTTTAGGCCAAAAATTACAGAACCTTATCTTCTGGTTATTTTCTGTTGTTTTTCCATAGAGGTCAACCCATGAGTCGACCCATGAGCATGAGTCGACCCTGTCGACCCTTGTGATGGGAATATTTTGCAACGGCTAGTTTTTAACCCATTTTAAGTGCTTTTAATACTCATTTAATGTGGACTAACAGCTCTATTTCAGCCCAGATTATTCTCCACCATTCCTTAAAGCTATAAAAGGGACAAAAAAGTGGAAATCATCAAGAAGAGAGAATTTTGAAAAGAGAATTTCAAGCAAACTTTTTAGTCCTAAGCAAGAGCTCACTCAAAGCATTCAAGAAGCCTTTAATTCAAGCTCACCAACTCCTCAAGTGCACATTCAAGTCTCCAACCACCTTGAGGAAATCAAAAAGAGCCTTCTTCTCTTTGAGTAAAGTGTATTTAAAGTCTCATTCACTCATTAAAGGAGCTTCTTTTATATTTTCTGAGCTATTGATTGTTATACTCTGTTTAAGTTATTATTTTTGTTTTGGAAGGGTTCCAAAACAAGGGAAGGTTGATCTGAACCTTGAATCGGAGTATATTGGGTTGGCTTGTATCCGAAAAACAAGTGGACTAGCTTGGGATAGCTAGAGTCGGAGTTTCCGACAAGTGTATTCAGGTTGAATACAAGTTAGTGGATTGGAATTTCCAAGTAGGAGCTTGGGGAGTGGATGTAGGTGCAAGGTTGGCACCGAACCACTATAAATCTTTTTGTTTGTATTGTGCCTAATTGCTCTTCTCTAGAACTTCTTTACTCTCTTACATTCTTGCTTTTAATCATTAGCCTTGAATCAACTATACTCTTCTTATATATTTAGCTATTGTTAAATATTTTCCATAAGACATAAGTTAAGTTTAAAATTTTTAGAAACCCAATTCACCCTCCCTCTTGGGTTGCATAGCTAGGCAACAAAAAATCATATCCTAAAAATATGATATATGTTAGGCAAGATTGGCTTATAGGGCATACATCCAACTGAGAGTTGGGGCGTTGAGATGTTTTTGTCCTAAAGAAGCCTTTCACTTCCTCTCACACAAGACCTCACGCCCCAAAAAATTTTGTCACAAAAAACTAACCAACTCTCCTCCCAACCACTTCCTCAAGTCCTAAAAGATCTTATCTCTTTTGATCTTAGCCATTCAAACCAAAATCAAGGATTAAATGGGCGTGGAGATGATGTTGTGCAGCAAGAAAGGAATCCCACAATAAAATTAGCACATGCCAATTCCTTTCCAGATATTTTGTCACATAAAAAATTTCTTACACACCATATCAGATGGGATTTTATCCTATTTTGAATCAAATTCAAATAGAAATAAAATCTGGAAGAAGGAGAAACTCAGATAAAGTGGGGCGCCAACTATTGGCGCCCCTCTCCTTCACATGCGCGGAAGAAAAAAGGGATGCGTCTTAACACGTGCCCTCCCCTTATTGGTATGAAATCTAGAGAGAGTGTCCCAAAGAACCTGGGCTCTCTATGTCATAATTTATCTGGTTCAAATTGAATCTCAATCAGGTTCAAATCGAGTCTGAATCGAATCAAATTTGAAAAGCTATCAAGTCTGATCCAATCAAGCTTGAAATCTAAATCTGATTTGGATAATTGAATTCAATTACCATTAAATTAAATTAAATCTAATTAAATTAAATCTAATTTAAATTAATTAAGATTAAATTCATAATTTAATTAGCTGCAATAAATTATAACATTTATAATTATGTTCCTGCGCTAACAATTAGCAGCTGCCAAAACTGTAATGATTACAAATTAGCAGTTTTTAAAATTCAAACTATCAATCTGATTGATAATTCGAATGTGATCCAATCCATTGATCAGGTCATGCTCTTTTTGTGTGTGACTCCTCAGGTTCTATTCTATTTGGTAGTGAGATGTACCATGATCTCCATCATAGTATCATCGAAACTCTTTTCGATGGACTAGAACGATTCCAACTCACCTTAATAAAGATCGTTGATCCGAAAATGATCCTAATGAGTTCTCATGATCCATCAATGGTATCTAGTAGTATGTAGTGATAATCCAGTAGAATAAAAAAGATGAACCTTTAGGTGCAGTTCTCGTGTGATATAATCTCTCTATCGTGAGTCCCGACTGGACGGAGGTCATGGAGAACTCGTCAAACTCCATCGTCAGTTATATACTAGATTGGCTCGACTCGAGTTCATCTGTGAATTTCATGGAAACTCTTTTTTAGTATTCACACTTACTCTGGCCAGAGATTTTTTGAACTTAGTCTTGTGAATCGTATAGGACTTATTTTTTTCTATCAAAGTCAATAGATTCCATCTAGGTGCATCTTACTCCAAACAGCGAATCTGAATCTACAATAGCCAACATACGCAGCAACGACCCAAATGGATAGAGACCAAGAGAACGTGTTGTCAAACTAAGTAGCCTCACTACGAATAGCCAACACACCGTAGGTCAAAGGATCAGTCACACCACTGTAGCATCGAGAAGATCACTGACGAGTGAGTAGATATTCAAGTAATTTCTTGTATTGGTCACACTCAGTGTAGGTTGTTCTCTAACAATTATCCACACTCTCACTCCAGTGTCTCTACACCACAAACTCGAGACTCATCTATCTTAAAGGGAGGTGATCCATGCACTGATCTTGAATGGGTTGATCATTGTCCTCCGTGACAATCTTTCGATCGGGAGCATTTAGAAATTAACCACTAATGATGTGTCTCAAATTTTCAACACCTTGAGAATATACAAAATCATCTCTATTATTTTTTAGGACAGATCATAGATACAAATGACATAATTGGTTATAAAGATTACCCATCAAGTACAAAACATATCCTAGAGAAAGGTACATATCAGCCATGATTGGCTTCTAGGGCACATATCTAACAAATACAAAACATAATCTCCCAAAATGTAGATAAGTGAAGATGAGTGTGGGTCCCCCTGCTATTTTTTTTAGACACCAACGAAATGATCAAATCAGACAACGGAACTAATTAAAGAACCACCATCTAAGACTTGTCTTAGACACCAAATTGGTTGATTAGAATCAATCAGGTTAACCTATAGATTCGGGCTCGAACCACTGAGCCAAATTCGATTTTGATTTAATCAATTCACATCACATGTGAATCAATTTGACCAACTACAATTAAATTCAATTTTGAGCCTCTTTGACCTAATCCCAGCCAACTCTTGATTAGGTTTGATCAACTGCTCAAAATCGAAAAGAATTCTAACCTGATCTAATCAATGACTCTAGTTGTAGTTTAGTCTCTAAACCTAATTTGTTCAACCCATATCCGAAGTCCATATTTTATGGATTGAAATTTAGACCTTAAATTTTAGATCTTATAATTTTGTAATTTTAGATCTTATAATTTTGAATCCTAATTCTGAATTAAGTGCATTATGTATATGGCTTTAAGTTTCGATCTCAAAATAATTTTTGATCTAAACAATTTGTATTGTATCTCATACAATTTTGTTGCCTGCATAATTGAGTTGACTCGCCCTAGTATACAATCGACTTGTCATAATGAGTCGGTATAATACTGAGACAAACAGAGACCTGTAGACCTAACTTGTACAATTGAGTCGGCTCATCAGCAAATGAGCCGACCTATCAAGGTCTTGAGTTGACTCCAACAAAATAAGTTGACTCACCAAGCACTCGAGTCGATCCAATTGAGAATCGAATCGACTCCATAGGTATACTAGTCACAGTTTCATGGTTTCATGCAAATAGAACCTAGGATTTTAGATCTAGAATTTTACAGAAATTAAATTTTAGATCGTGTGTCAAAATAATATATCACATATAATATTGAGTGATCTAAAATACATAAAAATGTATGCATAATCTGATTTAAATCTAAAATATGTAACACATATAATTTTTTATTCACTATTTATCTTCATAAAAAATATCATCGTTGGCACTTCTATACGTCATAAGAGAAAACCCATCGAATGGACAAGAGAGGGACTTTAATCCCTTCTTCTTCTTATGACTGAACGGCCATGGTAATTATCCTAATTCGATTGCTAAGCTACTAAGAGATTAATCTAACATATCACATATGTAATCAATTAAAAATCAGATCTAATTATTTTTCACATGTCAAACATATGAATAATAATTTTGAATCTATGCATGTATGGAAAAATTTCAGCAATCATACTAGATCCAAATTAAACTTTAATTAATATATTTAGATCTAAAACTAATTTTGAATCTGAATAACTCATAATTTATTTTAGATCTAAAATAATTTTAGATCCAAAACAAACCTGCAATCACATTACAACATACAAAAAATTCAGATCTAACATTAATTGATGTTCTATATCATTCTAGGACAACCATTCAGCATAACAGGATTATGTCAGGGCAATCTTATTTCAGAATGATGTTGATCACCTAACTAACCTTCAAATCTAATTTTTATAAATTAAATTTTAGATTTGAGGAGTTTTCATGTTCGTATCAGAACCTATGCTCTAATACCACTATTAGAATTCATTATGGTTTCGTACATGTAGTTTAAAATTTTTTTAAACTTTATATAGCAGAAGTAAATAAATTAAAATATTTTTAATTTAATTCACATACTAGATCTGATCTAAAAATCATGCTTAGGATCTTAAAATGAACATGCTACCTTGATCTGAAATCTGAAAAGAAAACCAAATGTCAGCAAAATAAAATTGATGATTAGATCTCCGTTCCTTTGGATCCTACGGATATCCAGGGTTTCGATCGTAGCCATGCACGCACCCAGCCTCTGCTGGTATCTGGACAAAAATGCTTAATCAGAGCATCGAGATTACTGGTGTGCTAGCACTGCACAGATCTTGCTCTTCAGCCTTGGATCTAAATCTCTTTTTCTAGATTTCGAAGAAGATGATCACTGCATGAACTCCTTCGTATAGATCCGATGGGATCTGAACTAGATCACCAAGAAGAAAAGAAAAGCTTTTTTTCTTCTCTTCTTCTCTCTTTTTTTCTCTCTTAGATCTGATCTTTATCAGGTCTTGGGCATGGACGTTGAAGGAAGAAAGAAAGATGGCATCCCATTAGAGAGGTGGAGCAGTGAAAAACTTCTCTCAATATTATTACACGCCATCCTTCCTCTGTCTTAATTTTTATCACACACAAAGAAAGCCCTCATGCCCCAAAAGAGATAAGATCAGATCTTATCAAAATAAGGTAAGTATGGTATGGAAAAAATGGAAGGAAAGAGGATGTGCGACAAAGAAAAATCATGTGAGATCTCTCATGCAATTCTTAGCGCACGCCCCACCTTTTCCTATGTATTTGTCACACAAAAAAAAAATCCCACACCCCTTTTCTAATCAGATTAAAATATCTTCTTAATAAGACATCTATTCAAATCAAATTTGGATAGTTGTCTTAAGGTGAGAGAGTCTCAGAAGGATGGGGTGCCAATTATTGGCACCGCTCCATTCTTCACACGTAAAAGAAGCAAAGGGGGCACATCTCCACATGCACCCACCCCTTATTTGTATGAGATTTGGAGAGAGAGTCTCTGAGAACCTAGGTTCTCTGAGTCATGGTTCATTTAGTTCAAATTTGGTCTCAATCATGTTCAAATCAAGTCTGAATCGAGTCAAATTTGAAAGACTTCAAACCTGATCCAATCAAGCTTGAAATCCAAATCTAGTTTGGATAATTAAATCCAATTAATATTAAATTAAATTAAACTTAATTAAATTAAATTTTATTTAAATTAATTAATATTTTATCCATAATTTAATCAGTATCAAAATAAATTATAATATTTATAATTAAGTTCCTATATTAACAATTAGTAGCTGCCAAAACTGTAACACTTATAAATTGACAGTTTCTAAAATTCAAATTATCAATCTAATTGATAATTTGAATATGATCCAAACCATTGATCATGTCATGCTTCTTTTGTGTGTGACCCCTTAGGTTCTATTTTATTTGGTAGTGAGACATACCGTGATCTCCATTATGGTATCATCGAAACTCTTTTCGATGGGCTAGAATGATTCTAACTTATCTCAGCAAGGATTGTTGAT
Source organism: Elaeis guineensis (assembly GCF_000442705.2). Classification (NCBI taxonomy): domain Eukaryota; kingdom Viridiplantae; phylum Streptophyta; class Magnoliopsida; order Arecales; family Arecaceae; genus Elaeis; species Elaeis guineensis. The sequence continues at coordinate 51,039,733 of NC_026001.2, read as the reverse complement.
CTGAAAATGATCCTAGTGAGTTTTCACGATCCACCAATGATGTCTATGAAAGAATAGTACCCTACAAGTCAATCCATAGATGATGTGAAGAGACTTTTCTGTGATATCTTTCTACTCATTTACATGACATTAGTTATTTTATTCATGAGGTATTGTGTTTTATCTGTTGGAATTTAAAGTTTGGGACATGCATGTATGTTTCAAAATTTTATTTTCTAAACATCATAGTGAAATATAAGATTAAAATAGTTTGAATCTGAATCATGTATGTATAAAAATATAAAATCATAAGGATCTAGTTCATATGCTGAAATTGACATATGCTGAAATTTAGTTTGTGATCAAGTCACATATCTTTGCAATCTCTTTCTTCAAATCTGGATCTGAAAAAGAAAAAATTTTCTTCTAGCCACACAAGTATCCGACTTCTATGGGTATTCACTCGAGATCAGTCTGAAATAGTTTTCTTCAAGTTGAATTTTTTTCTCTAAGAAAATTCAGCCTATTGAATCTGAACGAAGCTTGGATCGTGATCAACTCTTGATCTCTTTTCTTGATCTTTTTCTTCTCTTCTTCTCTTACCTTTCTCTCTTGCTTTGTACTTCTACCAAACATCAGGAACCAGCAACAAGTGGATGCTCGATAGCCCTTGGGCATGAGGAAGAAGGGACGCCCCAAGTGCTAGGACGTGTGGATGTCCAAGGGGAGAAGAGAAAGGGACAGGAAGAGAGGGTGTGGGGGGTTCTAAGAGAGGCATGGGGTGCTGGTTTTGATTGTCTAGGGACCTTAGGGGAGGTCTCTTTAAATAGACATAAGGATTGAATCTTATTCAATCTCATAATACAAGTCCTACATGCATTAGGTTTTCTTATAACTTAAGTTATTCAACTTCTTTTAGTAATCCTTTTAGGCGCCAACTCTTGAAGCCCTTGCACCTACATAAACACATCTCAAAGTACACTCAAGAGATGCCCCAAATGGGATCCATAAGCCCTTTAATCATGGGCCATGCCCAACTTGATCAAATCAAGTGGCACCCCATAATAACTATCAAAGAATATTAATTAAAGACTTGCACCCTTAATTTATATGACCTAAAATCTTAGACATCCAATAATTGGAGTCCAATGAATCTAATTCATGTAAGTTATTAGCAGGTAATTAAGTTTAAATTATCTTATCAAATAAGAAATCCAAACATAAAAAAAAAATTGGATCCAACCATGTGCTAGCAAGATTACTTTGTACCTAATCGGGTTTCTCTGAACCCAATTAATACTTCATAAGCTCAATTGCTAATTTTAGGCCTAATTTCTTTGTTGTGTGACCCTATAGGTTCAATTCTATCTAGTAGTGAGATATACAATGACCTCTATCAAAGTATCATTGAAACTCTTTTCAATTGATCGAAATAATTCTACTCTAACTCATCAGGGATTGTCGATCCAGAATAATTCTCTAAGCATATTGCAGCCACTTGGTCTCTAAGTTATATGGGCTCACCTAACAGTTATTGCCCGTACTTTTTAGTTAAGTCAGACCCACCATTCACAAGAAGGTGTAAAGCCATCATTAGGTCCCTCACCTAACAATTATTGGACCCAACCCCATCTTTACCCCGTAGCAACTCTTTACTAATAGAGTGGTTGTCTGTTCCCGATGCAATTGAACCATTGTGACCAGTCGAGAACAATCAACGTCGGTAGCACGCTTGCACATCTACAACAGTGGAAGACCTTGGATTTAATATTTTATGGAGAGATTTGAGTTTAGGTCTTATCTAATCAGTCATCACATGATTGATGTAATTGGTATGGGCTAAATCAAACCACCAAGCAACCATATTTGTGACTCAATCTTTCAAATTGACCCGTAAGTGGAGATTAGTGGGGGTCCCCTCGTTGCTTTTTTTAAACACCAATAAACTGGTCAGGTAAGCGAATAAAATTAATTAAATAACCATCTTTCAATTACTTGCCTTAAACATCAATTGGATAATTGATCAGAATTGGTTAGCTCAAGTGAATCGGGCTCAAATCAACAAGCCAAATTAGATCCTTAGGTTAATCGATTCTACATATAGGACTCAATTGATTTGATCAACAATAATTGTATGATCATTAACTTAATTGATCTAACTCAATTCAATATTTAACTTAATTTAACCAATTACTTAATCAAATTAGACCCATATGTCCTAAATCAAAAATCTTAGATATAATCCTATTACATGATCGAATTTTTAATTTTTCCATGACCAAAAACCTCATACACAAGTATAAATTTTAGATTCTAAAATCATATTTTAGATCTAAATATTTTGCATGAAAGTAAGTATTAAAATATGAAAATAATTTTCAAGTTCTAATATACAAACATATATCACATATATGCATGTAAAATCAGATCTTAAACAAAATATTCAGATCTAAACATGATATTATATTTCTCATATACTTATCATAGATTAGATTAAAGCTAAATTTATAATCTAAATATATAATTATATATCATACATATGAATTAAAATTCAGATCATAAAAAAATTTAGGTTTCATGCATGTATCTATTTCACATGAACTAGAACTCTTTCTAGATCAATTTTTAGATCTATGCATGCATCAACATATCAACTATATATTTTAGAATTAAATCTAAAATCAAATTTTAGATTTGAAGATCCATCTATATATTTCATATATCAAAAAAAAATTAATTTTGAAATTTTTTCAAAAATATGTATATTAAAATTTAACATATGAAAACCTGTGGCTCTGATACCACTGTTAAAATTTGGAGTTTGGTGCATGCATATGTGTTTCAAAACTTTTATTTTCTAAACATCATAGTAGAGAATAAGATTAAAATATTTTTAATCTAAATTTACATACATAAAAATATGAAACTACATGGATCTATTTCATATGTTGAAATTGATATATGCTGAAATTCAGATTGTGATCAAATCACATACCTGTTTCGCAATCTCTTTCTTCAAAACTAGATTTAGAAGAGCTAAAGCTCTCTGTTAGCTGTACAAGTATCTGACCTCTATGAGTATCCACTCGGGATCAGTCTAGAATAGCTCTCTATAATTTAAATTTTGATTCTCTAAAATTCAGCCTGCTGAATCTGAACGAAGTCTAGATCGCGATCAACACTTGATATTTCTCCTTGATCTTCTTTTTCTCCTTTTTTTTAGAGTTTTTTCTTGATATATGCTGCTACCAAATGCTAGAAACTAGTAAGAAAGAGGGATCCAAATTTTTCTAGGTGTGGAACTCCTTGGGATGCGCATCCCAAGGAAGGGGTGTATAGACACCCAAGAGAAGAGAATGAGAGAGGAAGAGAGGGTGTGAGGAAAGCCTTTGGTTGTGAGGGGCTACTGATTTTGATGCTCTAGGGATCTTAGGAGAGGTCTCTTTAAATAGGCATAAGGATTGAATCCTATTCAATCTCATAATACAAGTTCTACTTGCATTAGGATTCCTATTAACTTAAGTTATCCAACTTACATTATGAAGCACATTAGGTGCCAACAATTGGAGCTCTTACACCCATAATTAGATATCCTCTTTTGTACCCAAGAGACACCCCATATGAAAACCAAAGGCCCTTTAATTAATAGACACGTCCAAATTGATCAAATCAAAGTGGCGCCCCATAATAACTATCAAGGAGATTCATAAGGGACTTGCACCCTTAATTTATGTGATCCATAACTTTAGACATCTAATAATTGAAGTCTCATGAATCTTATTCATATAGGTTATTAGCAGGTAATTAAGTTAGAATTAACTTATCAAATAAGTAATCCCAATGGAAAGAAAAGGTTATCATAAACCCAATAGATTTCTTTAAACCTAATTGACACTTCATAAGCTTAATTACTTATTTCAGATCTAATCTCTTTGTTGTGTGACCTCATAGGTTCAATTCTATCTGATAGTGAGATATAAAATGATCTCTATCATCGTATCATTGAAACTCTTTTCAATGGGTCGGAATAATTTTACTTTAACTCAATAAAGATTGTTGATCCAGAGCAATCCTAGTGAGCTCTCACAATCTACTAGTGATACCTAACAGTATATAGTGACAATCTAGTAGAACTGAAATGAACCTCTAAGTGTAGCTAACATGTGATTCAGTTCTTGTATCATGAGTTCTGATTAGATGGCTGGTCATGGATAAATCGTCAAACCTTAACATCAGTCATATGATAGATTCAATCAGCTTAATCCATATGTGATTCTATGAAAACTCTTTTTCATAGACTTAAGGACTCAGCCTCTTAAATCCCATAGGATTGCTCTCTTTTGCTAGGATCGATAGATTCCATCTTGATGCACACTTCACTCCTACAGTAGATCAACGATCACCAACATCTACTACAAGGGCTCCTTGAGACCCGTGTTGATGTATCAGTCAAGCTCCAATAGCCTCACTGTGAGTAGTAGTGCCATCTCAGGTCAAATGATCAGTCATACAACTGCAGCATCGAGAAAGTCACTAATGAGTGAGTAGACATCTATATGACTTCTTATGTTGGTCAAGCTCAGTGCTAGTTGTTCTCTAACAACCACTTGCACTCTCGCTCTAGTGTCTCTACACTGCAGACTCGAGATCCATCTGTTCGAAAGAAGCGATCTATGTATTGGTCTATTCAAATCAATCACCATCCTCATGATGATCCTATGACCAGGAGCAAATGCAAAATCAATCATCAGTGATATATGCCTCAAATTCTCAACTCTTTGAGAATATGTGCCATCATCTTGTTAATCCCTTGGATGATTCATGGACACATGGATATGAATGATAATATAACTGCCCAATAAATACAAAATCATATCCTAGAGATATGAAATGTGTCAGTCAAGATTGACTTCTAGGGCATACATCCAACAGTATAAGTTTCTATTTGGACTAAAAATTTTCATTTCCATGGGTGCACCAAAGTCTAATTGGATTAGGATTAAATTGAGTTTGACTCAAGCACCAAGTAAGAGTCCAAAAGGATCCGAACTCCTTTTTCAATTAGGTGACATCAAATTTAAATAGTTTGGGCTCTAAATTAGATTTAATTTTCTATCTATTTGGGTCTAATCTGATCCTAATATGATTAAGATTGATTGGAGTTTTTATTTGATTTAAAATAGCCACCTAATCTAAAAGTCCCATGGGATTAAACTTCCTCCTTTCATGTGCCAAATTTAAACCCACACCAACCAGGTTTGGACACCACCTCTTCCCCCTCTTTTTAGTATGTAAGAAGCTTAAGAAATCCCCTCTTCATTGTGCAAAACCTGGGTGAAAAAGACTTGTATACAGGAGGCATAAAATCTGGAGTCCTATGGTGTTAGGACTCTCATCTCCTATCCAAACTAGGTCTCTATCTCTTCCTTATTTAAAAAGCAACATGTGGGATGGTTTTACTACTAGATGAGGATCAGATTGATGCCAAAAGAGAGCCCTTTTTGTGCTTGAAAATCATGGGAGAGAGAGGGATGGCGTGATGGTTGAAGGCGTGAGGTATTTTCTCTCTTCTTATCCCTTCTTTCTTGCACAACCAAGAGTTAGTTGTTAGGATATCCTCTTCTCCATCTCTTGTCCATGTTTGGACATCGATGTCTCCTCTTTTCTTTATCCAAAAGTTGGACAAAATTTTTATATCTCTATTGTAGAGATTTGATGCATAGATTTTAAGAAGAAAAAAGAAGAAAATATTCTTCTCATGATCTCTAGCGTAGAGATCAACATCCTCCTACCTCTTCTTCTGTAAGAGTGTCTTAAGAGAAAAGAAGATTTTCAACTATCAAAATATGATCTCTATAAGGGAGCTAGCACACTGATGAGATCAAAGGGCTTCTGATCAGTTCAAAGTCTCGTGTGGATACTTATAGAGGTCGGACGCTTGTGCAGCTACAAGGGACCTTCGGAAGACATCAATGATCATCAGTTTATATTGAAGATTGATTCATGCTAAGGTATATTTTTATTTATTTTTATTTATTTAATTTTTATATCTGAATCTTATCTCACATATGATGATCTTGTTTATGATTTGAAGATATGGTCTTATGCATGCTTAGATTAAATTAAATTTAATCTGAAAAATTTTAAATTCCACTGCATACTTGTTTTGAAAAATTTTACATGCATGAAATCATGAAACTCCAACAGTGGTATCAGAACCACACCATATGCATAGGATTAGGATTTAGATCTAAAATTTGTAGAGAAAAATTTAGATCTGAAAGGTTTTGATGTCGTTCTGACTTAAAGTTGCCCTGGCATAACTTGTTATGCTGATTGGTTATCCTAGAATGATGTTAAAATTTTTAATTAAATTAAAATTTTAGATCTAATTTTTTCAACATATATGTGATATATGTCTTATTATTTAGATCTGAAAAGAGTTTTGAGATTTGTTTTGATTCGTATATATGATATATGAAAGTATGTTTAGGACTGAAATTTATTTCTATGACCTGAACTTGTTTATGTATATGATATATATATTTATATAAATGATTTGAAATTATTTTGAGATCAAAATTTACTCTTCATGCAAAAAATTTAGATCTGAAAATTTTGATTTAAGATATGAAATTAGTGTTTGTTCATGAGAGATTGGTCAAATCGATTTAGTTGATCAAATCAAGTCAAGTGTTGATTAAGATGAGGTCAATAGAGCTTAAGATCATACAATTATTGATGATCGAATCAATTCACACCCATATGTAGAATCGATTAACCTAAGGATCTAATTCGGATCTATGGCTCGAATTTGATTCACCTAAGCTAACCTACTTGGATCAATTGTCTAATTGGTGTCTAAGGCAAGTAATTGAAAGGTGGTTATTTAATTGGTTCCGTTTGCTTATCTGACTAATTTATTGGTATCTAAGAAAAGCAACTGTGGGACCCTCCACCAATCTCCACTTACTTGGCCAATTTGGAAGATTGAGCCTTAAATATGGTTGCTTGATGGTTTGATTTAGCCCATATCAATTTCATCAGTCATGTGATGATTGATTAAATGAGATCTAAAATCCAAATCTCTCCATAAATATTATGTCTAAAGTCTTCCACCATTGTAGATGTGTGGGTGTGCAATCGGTGTTGATTGTTCTCGACTAGTCACAATGGTTCAGTTGCATCGGGAACATGTAACCAGTCTATTAGCAAAGAGTTGTTCTGGGATAAAGATGGGGTTGGGTCCAAGAACTGTTAGGTGAGAGATCCAATGACAGCTTTGCACCTGCTTGTGAATGGTGGATTTGACTTAACTAAGGAGGGTGGGCAATCACCGTTAGGTGAGCCTACATGACTTAGAGATCAAGTGGCTGCAACATGCTTAGAGAAGCATCTGGGCAAAAAGTTATCTATGCATCGATGTTTATTTATATTATCAATAACTATTAGAGGAGGTGCACGACATCGGTGGGACTGCAGCACCCACTAGAACTCAATTGTCGCATTAGGATTTTCGTTTCTCCATCCGGAGAGTATGGGAGATCTGATAAAATAGTGAGAGTTTCTTTATACATCTAAAAATTTCTAGAGTAAATTATAAAATAAGTACAAATATTTAATTAAAATTTTTGCTCTCTGTATTTATTATGTCAGATTCCAATCTTATAGCTCAAATCTTATATATCAATCGATTAACCGAAACTGATTACATAGATTGGCTCATAAATTTAAGAATTATTCTTAATTTTAAAAAATTAAGCAATATTCTATACCAGATTATTCTAATGTTAACAACATATCTAACCCATAGTCAACGAGCTATACTTGATGAGTGGATGGACAATGTCAATAAAGAAAGGTGCTATATGTTGAAGTCTATATTAGATGAACTCCAACGTATGCATGAGCACATATTCACTGCCAATGATATAGTGATTCATCTACAAGTATTGTGAGGTGATCAGAGTGGAACAACGCATGTGATGCATAATGGGCAGTCAGTCTGTGATCGTTATTTGATATTGATCGACGATATTATGGAGCCTAAAAGGCTTGACATGACTATGTAGAAGGAATTACTTATGGATTTGATCCTGCGATCTCTGATTAGTTTATATGGATAGTTTATGGTAAACTATCATATAAATGACCATCATGGCACCTTATCTGAATTGGTCAAAGTGTTGCTCACAAAGAAACCTCGAAAGAGTTTAGAAGTAAATATCTGAAGAGCCTAAAGAAATAATGACACACCTTGAGTAGGCATATTAAAATTACTTAATACAATCCTTACGATTTCCTCTTCTCTCAGTTGAGCTATAGACTCTAGTGATTTTACGTAGAGTCGATGGAAAGATAGAGGACTGAGAATGTAATCCTTAAATTGACAATAGGACAAGAGTTGTTGATGTCACCGTGGGTATCTATCCTTTGTGATTACCATTTGAATTTAGCTCTTAGAGAATCATTTGCATGGTGATGCATCTGTGAACTTAATTGAGCAAGTAGTAAATGCCATTAGATCTGAGAGATCTAAAATTGAGATGAATCTTAAAGAATATGTGGGACCTTTGGCTAGGTCGTATTAGAGAAGAAATAATTAACAAACTGGAAAAATATAGACTTTGGGCTCACTGATTGTTGAGTCATATCTAGTTTGTGTATCATCTCTTTGAGAAAATATGAACAAGTTACTCTTGTGGGATAAGAGAAAAAGGACCACTAAGATACTTATCTTTATACACATTTGATGTGTGTAGCCTATATGATGTGTTAACTAAGAAGTTATCTCTACTTTGTTATCTTTATCGATGATCAGTCATGGTATGGGTAAGTATATGAGATACAAATCTAAAATTATTGAAATGTTCAAAGAATTCAGATGTAAAGTAGAGAAGAAAATCGATAAATTCTTAAAGGTACTTCGATCGAATCGAGGATACAATACCAATGAAAAAATTTCTCAGTTATCTCATAAAATAACATAGTTTCATATTGGACTGCTCTTAGTACATCTCAGCTCAACAAGATAAGAAGAGTCATGGAATTATTGAGATATGATCTGATCCATAATGAACTTCACTGATTTATTTATGTTTCTTAGGGATATGTTTTATTTCTAAAAAATTGGGTTCACTCTAAATCTATTCCTACCACACCATATGAGATATGACATGGTGAGAACTAAATCTTGGTTATTTTGAGATTCAAAGATGTCTAGCCTGTGTTTAGGATAGTAGGAGGATATGTTAGAGGATAGGTCTACAAAGCTCATCCTAAAAGAGTTTGGAATACTACTTTCTGAAAGGATTACAATATGATTGTGACCTGATATGCTATCTTCTTAAAAAATTATTTGACTAGGATGAAGCAGTGGGAGGAAAGTTATGCTCTAAGAGAGTGTCTCTAAAGAGCAGTGAGCTTTGGGACCTTAAGAACCTATTCATCATGAGCTAGTAGACGTATATTCCTCCTCCATCTCGTATACATAGTAGGATCTCCAATCCTCTCAAAAGATACCTGGGTTTGTTTAATAGAGGATGTAGACAAAGTCATTTCTCATGGGAGATGGAGAGCATAGAGATGATCCTAGAACCTACAACGAGGCGATATAAGATATCGACTCCAAGAAAGGGATATGAAATAGCTTTCATGAGAAGAAATCTTTTGAAGATTTTTGTATGGAATAGCCTATAGATTTTACTTCTTGTGATAGGAGATCATAAAGACTACAATACCCTTGGACTTGGAACAGTCATCTTGATGATATGATCAAATTGTTTGATCAAAAGAGAAATTATGTGGTTTTCAAAAGGGTTAGTAGGAGTGTTCAATACTGACATTGATTAAATATGGTTGAATATAGATTTCTCCATGAAAGGTATAAAGCGAGCATCCTAAAGATCCATAGAAATAAATACAATTGGATGCTTGTCTTTTTATAGATAAAGTATAGAGACTAGATGCTGAAAGATTCAGCATAAAAATCTTGGAGAGGGGTCAGCTACCCTCTTGGGCATAAAAATATACCATGTAATGTACTTGAACTAATATAGTTAATACTGTGAATGTCACATGTAGATATCAGTTGTATTCAGACTGAGAACGCTGGATTGCTGTGAAAACATCCTTAAGCTCTTGAGAAGAATTAAAGATATGTTCTTAATTTGGAGAAAGATCAAAGCTAGGAGTGGGTGGATATATCAATACAAATTTTATGTCTGATATTGATGGTAGAATGTCTACATCATGGGGTGTGTTCCTATGTCGATATTTTAGAAGGGTTTCAAATAATCGATCGATGGAAGCTGAGTATACTGTAGATGTGTAGGATGCGTTCTGATTCTAATGTTAGTTGCAGAACTAGTTATCATACCATCAGATGCTGTGACACCATACTACAAAGACAATGGCACCATAGCCCTTGCTAAGGAGCTAAGTCTTACCAGATATCCAAACACATAGAGCAGCAGAACACGCGACTACCTCAAGTAGAAATATATAGAGGTGTAGAGAGCAAACTTCACATGTGATGTGGATGATCCACTGGTAAGTCACTTAACTAGCCTAAGACTAAAGCCTGTCTTGTGAAGATAGGGCTTGGTACATGACAGATTGGCTTTAGTGCAAGTGAGACATTGTTGGATGTATGCCTAGAAGCTAATCTTAGCTGATGTATATCATATCTCTAAGACATGATTTTATACTTTATGGACATTTATGTTACCATTCATGTTTATGTGTCCATGAATCATCCAAGAGATTAACAAGATGATGACATATATTCTCAAAGAGTTGAGAATTTGAGACATGTATCGTTAATGGTTAATTCCTAAATTGCTCCTGGTCAAAGGATCATCATGGGGATAATGATTGATCTAGATAGATAAGTAAATGGATCACTTTTTTTGGACAGATGGGTCTTGAGTCTGTAGTGTAGAAATACTGAAACGATTGTGCAGGTGATAGTTAGAGAATAACTAGCACTGAGCGTGACCAACACGAGAAGTCACATGGATGTCTACTCACTCGTTAGTGATTTTCTCAATGCTGTAGTTGTATAACTGGTCTTTTGATCTGAGATGGCATTACTGCTCACAGTGAGGCTATTGGAGTTTGATTGACACATCAACATGGGTCTCAATGAGCCCTTGTAGTGGATATTTGTGATAGTTGGTTCACTGTAGGAGTAGGATGCACATCAAGATGGGATCTATCCACCCTAGCAGAAGGGAGTAGTCCTATAAGATTTAAGAGACTGAGTTCTTAAGTCTATGACTATAGCAGTGTGATTGATAGAAAAAGGTTTTCATAAAATCACATATGGACTGGAGCTAATTGAATCTATCATATGACTGATGATGAGGTTTGATGATTCATCAATGACCTACCATCCGTCGAGACTCATGATAGAAGGATTATATCATACGATAACTGCATATAGAGGTTTATCATCTTTTATTCTACTGGATTGCCACTACATACTGTCAGATATCATTAGCGGATTATGAGATCCACGAGCATCATCTTGATGATCAATGATCCTTGATGGGCTGAGTTGGAACTGTTCCAATCTATTAAAAAGAGTTTCAATGATATTGTGATAGGAATCACAATATATCTCACTATCAGATAGAATAGAACATATGGGATCATATACAAAAGAAACTTTTGACTGATCAGATGATTGAATTACGATTATGAATCGTAACAGAATTTGATTATCAATTTGATTGATGATTGATCCAATGCAAAAATTGCATTATGAAACTCGCTAAAGAATTAGTGAGTTAAAGGAGGATTAATTAGCAATTAGATTGCTAAGTGACTCAATTTGATTGAGCTATGAGACTTGTGTCGAGTCTAATTAAATTGAATTTAATTTGACTTGACATGGATTTGATTTGATCAAACTTGATTGGATTATAAGATAACCTAAATTACATAGGAGATTGATTTCTATTTGAATTAGGATTTGAGTTTGACTCAATTTCTAATTAGACTAAGATATATGAGTTTCTATTTGGACTAGAAATTATTATTTTCATGAGTACGTCAAATCCTAATTGGATTAGGATTAAATTGAGTTTGACTCAAGCACCAAGCAAGAGTTCAAAAGGACTAGAACTCCTCCAATTAGGTGACATCTAATCTAAATAGTTTGGGCTCCAAATCAGATTTGATTTTTTATCTATTTAGGTCTAATCTTGTCCTAATATGATTAGGATTGATTGAAGTTTTTATTTGATTTAAAATAGCCACCTAATCTAAGAGTCCTATGGGAATAAACTTCCTCCTTTCATGTGCCAAACTGAAACCCATGCCAACTAGGTTTGGATGCCACCTCTTCCCCCTCTTTTAGCATGTAAGAAGCTGAAGAAATCCCCTCTTCACCATGTAAAAGCTGGGCAAAAAAGACATGTATATGGGTGGTATAAAATATAGAGTCCTAAGGTGTTAGGACTCTCATCTCCTATCCAAACTAGGTCTCTATCTCTTCCCTATTTAAAGAGCATCGTGTGGGATGGTTTTATTACTGAGATGAGGATCAGATTGATGCCAAAAGAGAGCCCTTTTTGTGCATGAAGAATCATGGGAGGGAGAGGGATGGCGTGATGGTTGAAGGCATGAGGTATTTTTTCTTTTCTTATCCCTTCTTTCTTACACAATCAAGAGTTGGTTGTTAGGACATCCTCTTCTCCATCTCTTGTCCATATTTGGATATGGATGTCTCTTCTTCCATTTATTCAAAAGTTGGATAAAATGCTTACATCTCTATTGTAGAGATTTGATGCATAGATTTTAGGAAGAAAAGAGAAGAAAGGATTCTTCTCATGATCTCTAGCATAGAGATCAACATCTTCCTACCTTTTCTTCTTCTCTAAGAGTATCTTGAGAGAAAAAAAAAATTTTAATCATTAAGATGTGATCTCTTTAAGGGAGCTAGCACCTCAGTGAGATCGAAAGGCTTCTGATCAGATCAGAGTCTCATGTGGATATTCGTAGAGGTCGGTGCTTGTGCGGCTACAAGGGATCTTCGGAAGACGACTATGATCATCAGTTCACGTTGAAGATTGATCCATGCCAAAGTATGTTTTTAGTTATTTTTCTCTATTTAATTTTTGTATCTGAATCTTATCTCACATATGATGATTATGTTTATGATTTGAAGATATGATCTTATGCATGCTTAGATTAAATTAGATTTAATCTAAAAAATTTTAAATTCTACTGCATACTTATTTTGAAAAATTTTACATGCATGAAATCATGAAACTCTAATAGAAACATCACTGAGAATGATATTTTCTTAACTTATTCGAAGATAGTCATGAGTAGAGCTCTAACAGATGGCTTGAAACCATGAAATCTGAAATGATCTCCCTGTACATCAACCAAGTATGGACTATGGTTGAAGCACCTATGGATATGACCCCATAGGCTGCTAACAGGAATGTCAATCAAAATTTTTGCTTGTTATTGCCACACACCATCTAGAGAGTTTGTCTTTAATGGGAGGGCAAATTCATTTATGGATTAAAGTAAGGTATTGAGGAGTCGGTACTTCTATTTTTGATGAGATAGTCAAAATATTTGACTTTATCAAAATATGGATGAAATATGTGTGTACAAGAAGATAAGTAGAAATCTCACTAACTTCTTGATATTTGTATGTGAATGACATACAACATATTGGGATGGTAGTCTTGATATTGCGCTCGGTCAATGATATTTTTATCACAAAAATTTTCATGAAAAAGACTTGAGTGTCGCATCCAATATATTTGGCATATATAGTGATAGATGTAAGTGGATGTTAGGCTTATCCCAGTCTAGGTACATAAATTTTATGTTGAAGAGGTTTAACATGAATGGGTATAAAAATATTTACTTACCCATATATTCAATGTTCCAAGCCTGATGTGGTTTATGCCTTGTGCAGATCATTGATTTCAGGCAGATCCATAAAATGATCTTTTAAAAATTAGGAAAAGCATTCTCAAAGTACTTAAGAAATACCAGAGGAGCAGTGAATTGGAAGAGTTTCAAACAACAAACTAGGTTTGACTCAGTTAATTGCTGTGAGTAAAGATTACTAAGGAAAGTTGCCTGATAAAAGCATTTATCACTGAGTTGGGTGTGGTCTCACTAGGAACCCACGCACATCCTAAGGCACTATCACCTCATTCATGATTTGATCATAAAATAAATTCATATGAAGAACAGCATAATGGACCAGTTCATTAAGCCTTTATACAGCAGCAATGTGTTCGTTACCTTGATAGCATGGGCATCAGATACAGGGGCAATTGGGTTTAGTGCAAGTGAGAGATTGAAAGAATAGTGCCCTATAAGCCAATCACATGGGTGATGGGAAGAAATTTTTCTGTATACTCAATGAAGATAGTGGTTGATCTCACAATCACTTGTGTGGTAATACTAATACAAGGATGTAGGTGCTCATTAGAGAATGAGCTCACTGAACTGACTCACAGAAAGAACATCTGATGGAGTCTTACAGCATGTCGACAGATGGTTCTCTAGTGGGAGTGGTGCATGTGATCATTTGACTTGAGATCACTATGGTACCTTGTGTATATGGATCCTTATTTTGGTTTATTCTCTAGCATGCCACTTTGAGATATGTCTGAGATATTCTGGATATGGTGAAGTGTGTATAGAGGTTGTGAGTGGTCAACATAGAATCGATCACTCCTTATAGGAGGAGAGAACATCCTATGTGATCTCCTATGATGATGACTCTAAAAGTCTCTGGATAGAGCAGGAATGAACAGTGAAAAAAATTTCTACTGGTTCATTAATCGAGTTATCATCATCAGATCGAGATACATATGGATAGGTATTTGAGCTTGATATGATTCTATACCCGTGGTCTGTCTGGGATGTTGTGTGATTGAAGGATTGAATTACACAGTAACTCACCATGGAAGGATAATTTTGATATTTTCATCAAATTTTAAATCTTTTGGATAGTCATGATATATTGCTAGATGTTAATATTGACTTGTGGACTCATCATAATTAAAAAAGTTTAATTTAAAAATTAATTAGAAAGAGTCTTAGTTGATTAGGACTCTTGAGCTGATCTAATCTAATCGAATTAGGGTTACATCGAGAGTTTGGACTACTGCTGACTAAATTTGAAACCCAATGGATCACACACAGTAGGAATTTGATCTTGATCTAATTTATTTAGATTTATTATAAATATAATGGGTTCATTAAATTGCTAGCACATTAATTAGCCCAAGTTTTCAATTGGGTTCAGTGCAAAGGTGTTTGTGCTAACCCTTGACTTGTTACTTTGATCTAACAAGATTGGATTCAAATCTTTAAGTCATGAGATGGCTTAACTAGTTTATTTTGGAAGTGATTAACCTAATCTTGAATTCCTCTATGCCAAACCACATGTAACTACTTTGGGATGCCCAAAAATAAATGGTGATGAGAAGGAAGAGTCCTTCTCATCTACTCCTCTTAAAACCCTTTTATTTCCATGCATTTCTTTTCTCCACGCACCATCTGATTGCTCTTGGGGATATGTTGGCATAGAAGTGGAGTCCTTCTGCATGAAGGCTCTTCCACATCCAAAAACTTCCATATGAAGAATTTATTCTTTGTAGAAGTCTAGGGGATGTCGTGTGGGATTTTATGCACCAAACATTTTTTTCTTCTCCCATGTCTCTTAATTCTTACATGTCTAGTATTATGGGATCAAGAGAAGGAAGATTTCTTCTACTCCTTAACTTCCCCACATGATATTTACTTGTGGTGATTTATTTCACCACGTGAGGGATATGGGACGCCAAAGGTTGGCATCCATTGGAATTGGATAGCGCCCATTCTTTCCTATTTAAAGGGGGTGCTACACCAAGTTTCACATCTCACTTTTGGCTGAGAATAGGCATGGGAATGAGATAAAAAAGAGAGGAAAAGTTTGGAAAAAGACAAGGAAAAGGGAGAAAGTGAAATAGAAAGGAAGGGAGGAAGACAAAGGAAAGCATGTGATGCTTGTCCTAAAATTAGGTTGTTCAAGTGTTTAATATCCAATCTAATTTTTGTGTGGTGAGATCATTTGAAAAATAATTCCTAGAGTGATTCTAGTAGAGGTCTCGAAGGTATACAAGTAGTGGTGCAACCCATTCTTGCGAAGGACGATCAGTAGCAAACTTGCGAAGAAGGCTGCAGCACTACATCGATTTAAGAAGGGCCCTGATCAGTCCCGTGTAGATCACGTTGGAGGACTTCTGCTTTGGAGTCTTGTAGAGATTACTTAATTACCAGATCATCATCTTTATGTTAGTATATGGCTTCTGATCTCTTCTTGTTATATATGCTTATGTTGTTTGATGGCAATCATCAAGGAGTTCCTAAGATTTTGTATTCTGATAGTCTAGTTTAATTGTTAAACTTATTTTCAGTTGTTGAATACATACAAAAATTTTTGAAATTTACATTCTGCTACATCATCGGAACCTAACAGTGGTATCAGAGCCACCCTTGATTGATTCAATCAAGTATCATGTTATTATTGTGATATGGATTAGATTCAGTTCATATTATATCAAAATCAGATTTTTTGATTGATGTTTAATTGACATTCTTGATATATTTTTTCTTAATGATAAAATGTTATCAATCCATGATCAAACTTAGATATGAAATTCTATAGTCTTTAGACTTGTGAGATAAGTTTAAGTTAGATCTCATGATCTAATTATCGATGAAATTATAAATCTAGTGCATGTGATGCGCGAAGCCTTGAAATGATACATTGGATGTACATTGCTGAGAATTAGGATTTTTATATTTTATGCATTTACCTAAGATCCAAGGGCCGACCACCATGTTATTGGGCACTCATCATTGTGGGTTTTTCATCTTGGTTATTGTCCAAGGTATGTGTGGAGCCAAAAAATTTTGATTATGGAAAGCATGCATCAGATATGGATTAGGCTTTTTGTCGATGGATTTGTTTAACTATAATTCATTGATCTAATATGATTAGAATTAATGATTATAGATCAAATCAAATTCATAGTTCTAATTTGATTAGAAGTTATGTTTAATTTAGGTTGATCAAATTGTCATTGGCCTAATTTGATTAGGATTTGAGTCATGCTTGATCGAATCTATGCTAGCTTAATTGGATTAGGGTTAACCTAGGAATTGATCAACATAACTCAAAATGATGACAAATGATAGATTTAAAATATTTGGATCAAGAGTTGAATCCGAATCAAAAATTCTAGATGGATCATATGCCCATATATTTAAACATCTCTATTGACATGTTTATGAATAACATCGTAATTTAGATAATATGAGAAGTTAGTTATCATGTTTTATAATTATTATAAAATGTATGATGAGTGGTTATGAACTATGACAAATTCATATGATGAATGTATACATGAATGCTTTCCTATTGGCTGATTATATAAATACATCTGTAAGAGTTGCAATAGGGGTTGGGTGCCCCTGAAGCATTATATTATCAGCCATATCTTTCTTTCGTATGTTTTCAATTGTTGTTTGAAACTTTTACATATTGATATAAAATTATAGAAAAAATATTTAAAAATAGATAAAAATTATTTTTTTCTATTTTCAGATAAAGATCGAACATTCATTGAAGTCTTTATGAAAATGAAGACTGGACTACCAGTCATTTGTAGAGTAGAGGCGCATTAAGATTGAGATGGTTCAATCTAGGATGCACCTAGAGTTCGACCCATAAATCATCCTGTAGCTTGGATGATTTTTCAAAAGTCCATAATCATTAGATTTTCTTTATATGCTCTTGCATGCTAGTAGTTATTATTAAAATTGTATATGATATTTTTTTTTATAAATATATTTCGGATGTGTATGAGACCTAAGTCCTTCATTTAAATTATATTAAGTCATAATGGTGAAGTGTTAAGAACACTACCCATGTCTTCCTTCATGTTAAGCCAGTATTATATCAAAAATCATAGTAGTCTTGTTGTGTTATCCACAAAGTTTGCTGTGGGGACTGATTTGATACTATCTTGGTGCATAATGAAGTTAATGGTACTTAGCTCATACTAAGTCAATAGAGCATGTCAAAAACTATAGTGAGTTTGTTGTTGTACTATCCACAAGACTTGCTATAGGGATTGATATGATGTTGACTTAGTGATGCTTATGCATATTTTGGTAATGTTACCTTGTTGTGCTATCCACAAGAATAGTAGTATTCAGATATAACTATATAGAGTTGAAGGATATGACTTAACTAAAATACTATAGTTTATTGTGCTATCCACAAGGCTATATGTATTTTAGAGGTAAAAGTTATGTTGAGAGTTGGATGAGATACAATTAGTAAAGAGTTACCTACCCTTGAACTCATAGGAGATTGTTGTGCTATCCACAAGGCTTTTTATGAGAAATTGAGATCTCAACCCTACTAAGAAACTTGATGATATGTTTTCTCGATTTTCATACTTGAGGGCTATGAAATTTGCTAAAATAGTAGGAGACTATTTGATTTTCTTGTCACTATGTACATCTATTTTGAACTCCTGTTATGTGATGAAGTCCTTAGGACTATTTGATTTGATATAGGAGGATATATTATTTAGTCCTTAAACCTTAAATTCATGACCAAATGATATACTATTATTAGGATGATAGCTATATCAAGTATAGATTTTGTGTGTTATGTATATTGGTTGTCTTCTTAACCAAGGAGTATAGAGACACTGGCATGGCATGCAAGTAAGATGCAAGAGTACATCTCACTGAATGTGATTAACTACTGAATACTCTGCTGTCAAGAGTAGCTTACAAAGGATATGGATATAAGTGTCCCTCCGACCTGAGATCACCATGGTGACTTGCAAGCAACTCACTATGCTTTGATACCAGACTACCTGAATTTCTAATTCAGTAATGAAAGATTTCTCGGTACAGTCAAGTACTTGAGAAGTCAGTGTGTGAGTCAAGATGGAATTGATCCCTTCAAATAAGTAGGAGTTAATGTATCAGTGTGTTTCAATTCAGTAAAATCTCGGTCAGGATAATCCATGTGATAGATTTTAAAACTTAAAATACAATGTGGATGACTATATCAGGGATGACAATTAAACCTTAGGTCACCTTGAGCATTTGGGTCAAAGGGATGAATTATACGATAACTATATGCTAACAGGTTCTGGAATGATGCTTCATAATCTTTTGACCTATCTGGATGTCAGGTATCATTGCTAGATGATCACTTTGATTGGTATAGAAAGATTGTTCCTATACTATCGATTTAAGTTTGAACCTGTAGGGTCACATTCAAAAGAAGTTTCTATTTGATCATATGGTTGATCAACGACTAAAAATCATTCTAGGGTAAAATAATCAATTCGATTGATGATTAATCCTGTGCAAAAGTTATAATAAATTATTTACTAATTATTGATGAATTATAGAAGAATTGATTATTAATTAGATTGCTAATGAGCTCAATTTGATTTAGCATTAAAGTTTGGATCAAATCTAATTGAATTGGATTCAATATGGTTTGATCCGATTAGATTATGAGATGACCTAATTGCTAAAGATGTTCGATTCTTGATTTGATCAGGACTTGAGCTCGATTAATTTTTGATTTGATTAAGATTTAATTAAGATTATTTATTATCTAATTAAATTAGATTTAGTAATCTAAATGGGTCTAACCTAATTTGATTTGGTTAAGAACCTAATTGGATGAGTAAACAATTTGAATTCAAATCTCTTGCGCCTCCTTTCTCTGCGCCCTCTTTTTCTTCACGTAAGAAAAACTTCTATGTGAATTTTTCTCATGCTCAAAAGCTTTTTCACATCCATATTTTATTTCTTTTGAATTAGAAATTGGTTGGTTTAAATCTGAGTTCAAATGGGTTTGAATTTGAATGAAAACGTAGAGTCCAAATTGAGTTGGACTCTTCTCTTCACGCCATCAACTTTCTCCATGCATAAAGTATTTTTGCATGAGATTTTTTATACCATTCTATTGTTGGTTGATCCCTCTCTGAGTTCATAAGATGAGAATAAGTTTGGTTCAAAATTTAATTTAAATTTGATTTGAATTGATGATAAAGATCAATCAATGTTTGAAATTGAACCGAAACTACCTCTTCCTTATCCTTATCTTCCTTGGGATGCCACTCTTAAGAAGGGATCAGGTTTGTGTGAGATTAGAAGTAATTTTTGGTGTGAGAAACCTGAGAGTTAGGGTGTAAAAAGTTGAGAGTGGGTTTAGGCTTCTGTGCATGAGAAACAGAGGAAGTGATCTTTCTCTCGGGGTGAGGTGTAAGGTCTAGGGTTTCAACTCTAGATTTTATGAGAAGAAAAATACAAGAGTGAGTTTTATTCAATTGCCCACACCACCATCTTCTTGTAAAGCTTCATCTTCTAATTTGGAGGAGTCTAGAAGATTCGAAGAAAAGAGCTTGGATCAGCTATCTAGAGCCTTCGACATGAGCTAGTACTCCCATGAAGGAAGATCTAATCAGGGCTTCGAGTGGATGATCTGTAGAGGTCGGACGATCTGTGCGGCTACTTGATATTAGTAAGAGCTTCATACCATATCTACTAGTAGTAGAGATCATCAATACATAAAAAGATGATGAGTTCTGAACTCAATCGATGTGATCTAAAGGTTAGATCAGATTCAGAGCATCGATATGATTGATGTAATTTTTTTTATATCAGATTTTATATGTAAATTTTTTATATTATAGATTCTTAATTGATAGTTTAGATCTGATTCAAGATATTTTTAAAAAATTAAAATATTTATTTTTTTATTTTTATTATAAAATTTTAAAAATACATGCTTTGAACTATCTATTTTTCTTTCAGATGGTATCAAAGCCCGATTTCATATGATATGAATTTTTTTGCATATAACCTGATATTGCATGCATTTAGATCTATAATTTAATTTAAATTAGATCTGATATATGATATTTAGATCTAAAATTAATTATAGATCTAATCACACAAATTGATATAAGGTTATCTTGCTGTAAGGTTTACCCCTTACAGTACAAAAGATTGTTCTAATTTATGCTGATCTTTATAAAATTAAATTTTAATTATTTAGATTAGATCTAAATAATTAATTTAAAATCTAAGTAGTATAGTAATTTGATTGGATAGATCCTCATAGCCATCTGGTTATAGGAGAAATCAGGATTTCGTAATTCTATTTACCCATTTGATGGGATCTCCTATGGCATGTAAGGGTGCTGCGTGGTCTTTTTCATGATGATGAATAGTGAAAAAAAATTTAAAACTTTATTTTAGATCTAAAATAATATATATTAGATCTAAAATTAGTATTTTGATTATTAGATGATTGATTGTAAAAATATTTTATAAAATTAAAAACTATTTTTAAACACTGAATTTGAACCCATATTAGCCCAAAACTTAATTGAGAACTAAGCGATCTAAATTTGAGAATCAAAGATCTAAAGTATTAATTTCATAATTCATAAGTTAATGCTTTAGGTTGAATCAAGTCCATTTAATTGGGTTAGACCTAAGGTTAGAAATCATTGATAATGGATCATGTTGGTAATTGATCAAATCTAATTAAAAGTTAATTCTGATTGGATCAATTTTTCTCTTGATCAATTTTAATAGTTGTAATTGGTCAAGTCTATATTTTTGATTAGATCAATATGGACTTTGATCGTAGCTCCGTGGTCGAACCCAAGTCTATAAGTTGATCAAATTGAAAATAACTAATCAGTTAGTATCTAAGGTACGTATGGCAGCTTTGATCAATGGTCATTAATTAGGAACTAACTCGTATAGATTGAATCTATGTCGAGTTAATGGCATATCTCTCCATCTATCTCACTTACCTGGCCAATATGGTGAATCATATTTTGATTAGATCACTTAATGATTGGGGTTGACCCATGCTAACTAGAAAATCAATATAACTGATTTAGGTGCCCCTAGTTCAACTTGTTTTGAGTCTTCTTCATGACTTGATGAAATCAGTGAGAGAATTTATGACTAGTTGGCTGAATCAGCTTATGCCTAATTTTCTTTAATCTAACTTGGTAAAGTCAGTGGGAGGATTAAGATTAACTGATCAAGTCTTTTATCATCTTTCAATTCAACTAATTAAATCTTCTAAAATTGTTAGGTCTCTAAAAATGAAATAGTTATGGTGATAAGTAGATCATAGCCTTCCACTAAGTTGAGTGATAATGAGTCCAACAGTTTAGATGATCATTGGAGGCATCACATGCTTGGTGCTTATTTGGCTATCAGAATTATCATTCATAGTATGTTGATTTAGTTATATCTTTCTGATGATGGTCGGTTGGTTGAGCCACACTCGAGCTCAATCACTCATTGGTTAGATGCACTAAATTCTAGCATGTTAATAGTTAGACCTAACTAGAACTTTCAGTAGAGGCACCACATGCCTACTGAAGAGGTGTCTGGGGTAAAATTGAATGCTAAAAATTATTTAGTAAAAAATTAGTTAAGAACCTACCCATGGGTGCACAGGGGTTGGTCGTGACATACTTGGGCCCATGTGCAGTCCATGTGGATTCTAGTACCCACTAAGGAATTAGTGTAATTTCTTGAATTAGAGGTAGAGACTATCAATTCGAATAAAATAGTGGAAGAATCTTTAGACTAAAATTCATATCTTTAGACTTAATCAATTCATATACTAATTAGATTTTGATTTTTCTTTTGCAGTTATGGTCACCACCTTGTCTCTTCGATCACTATTAGATAGTGATAAATTGATAGGATCAAATTTTGATAGCTGGTATCGGAAGCTCAAAATAGTTCTAGAGCATGAATAGATCTTGTATGTGTTGATAGATCTGGCACCCGAGGAGCTAGCTCTGAATGCGCATAACACGGTCAGAGATACTTATCAGAAGTGGCTTAATGACCAAACTACGGTTTGTTGTATTATGCTGGCGGCAAAGAATGATGAGTTTAAACATCATTTTGAGAATGCTTAGACAGAGGATATGTTGTAAATATTGAACGAGTCCTTTGGCACACCCGACGATGTTGAGAGGCACAAGACTAGTTGTGCCATCTTCAATGCTTGAATAAAGGAAGGAATGTCAATCTCCGATCATGTACTGTACATGATCGAGATGATTGAGCGCTTAAGCAAACTCGACATTCTCTACATGAGCAGTTGGAAAGAGATGTCATTTTAAACTCTCTGCCCAAGTCCTACCTTCCTTTTCTTACTCATTTTCGAATGACAAAGCCTGCAGTCAACTATCACGGTTTGCTGGGGTTGCTGCAGAACTTTGAGAAAGATCACCAGCTCCATAAGAAATCAATAAATATTGTGGGAGGGTCTTCTTCTAGATGTCGACCCTTTAAGAAAGAAAGAAAGAAAGAGCAAGAAGAACAAGAAAAGGGTGCAGAGTACTAGGGCACCCAAACCCAATCAATCAAGAAACCTAAGTCCGATCAGAGTAAGACAGAATGCTTCTACTGTAAGAAACAGAGGTACTGAAGAGGAATTATCCTCAGTACATTGCCTCCCTAGATCCGAACAGGCTGAGAAAGAAGCAAGTTATTGCTGGACATGATAATTATATGATAATATTTTATAATTTCTCAATTTATAATTTTACTACCTGGGTATTAGATATCGAAATTTTTTTAATATTTGTAATTTATTGCAGGGTTTGCAGGTGAGTAGAAAATTCAAAGAAGGCAAAAGGTTCCTTAATATTAGAGATAGAAGACCAGTTCAAGTTCTAGCGTTAGGGACTATTAAGCTTGTATTCAAGTCGAATGTAATTGTTCCTAGTGAATGTCACTTTTGTTCTTCTTTTTTATTGAACATTATTTTGTAGGCCTCTTGGTCATATACGATTATAAAATTTTAATAAAAAAATAATTTTAATATCATTATGAATGATGTTAATGTGATGAATAGACAGCTGAACAATGATATTTACACTCTATCACAACCTGTTAGTGTAATGTACACATCTAGCAAATATCCTAGAATTAGTGATGTCTCCGATATCTACCTTTGGCACTATAGGTTAGGTCATGTTAACAAGAACAGAATAAACATGTTGATATAAGAAAAAATACTCGAAGTCAGTGATTGTGATCACTTTCAACTTGTGAGTCCTGTCTTCTTGAAAAAAATGATCAAGTCACCTTTTACTGAAAAAGGTGAGCGAGCTAGTGAAGTTTTAGGTCTGATACATACTGATGTATATGGACCGATGAACATTAGTACCAAAGGTGGATATTATTATTTCATTATGTTTATAAATAACCTATCGAGGTATGGGCACGTCTACTTAATGATACATAAGTTAGAGGCATTTGAAATGTTCAAATAATTTTGTAATGAAGTAGAAAAATAAATTGAAAAGAATATTGTTGGATATAAAATACCCCCAGCCGAAGTTCGTAAAAGACCGACCCTCTATGGGCTCTTCCAGATTCTGACCTTGTGCGATGTCTTTCTGAACTCCCCCGACTGTTCGAGCTTCTAAAATACCATCCGGACTTCTCTGATAATAAGCTCCTCCATCCATCTACTGGGCTGCTCCAAATGCTTTCTGAGCTTCACTATCAGCTGATTTTCTACAGTGATTGACTATTCTCCGAATCTCTTCCAAACTTCTTCCAGCCATGAACAACTTTACTCCGAACTTCTTTCGAACTTCGTCAATATCCGAGCTTCTCCAACAGCAGGACTTCTACAGTAACTAGACTCCATCCAAGTTTCTACAGCGGTCGACCACCTTTCGGATTTCATCCGAGCTCCTACGAGAGCCGGATCCCAGCCGAACTTCTACAGCGAATGGATTTCAGATGAATTCCTACAACGACGGGCTCCACCAGCAGGATCTCTACTCCGAACTTCTATTGCAAGTGGACTTCATCCGAGCTCCTATAAGAGCCAGACTCCGTCTGAACTTCTACAGTGGATGGATCACAGACAAACTTCTACAACGGACAGGCTCCACCAGCCGGGTCTCTACTCCGAGCTTCTACAATAAGAAATCTCCATCCCAGCTTCCACGACAACCAGTCTTCGTCCGAGCTTCTACAATAAGCGGCTCTTTTCAGACTCTTACAAAAGCCGGACTCCGTCCGAACTTCTACAACAAAATTGAATCCCAGACTCCTCCAACATTCGACCTTCCATAGTGTCCTCAAGACTCCTCCAGTGGACAAACCTCCACAATGCCATCCAAACTCCACTGTCGGACGACCCACTGTCGGATTCCTCATGAAACTGGACCTCTTCGGCGGACAATCTTCAGACGAGCTTCCCATCAGGTAAATCCCAAATGGACTTCTCTGGCAATTGGACTTCTATCGGACTTCACCAACAGAAAGTCCTCGTTCGAGCTTCTACAGTAGATGACTCCCACCTATAGCATCAGCGCCCAAGGCATCCGACAATAGTAGACTCATCAACAATCTTGAAAAATCCGAGCTTCTCTTGGATTGCTGAGACAGAGAGCCATTCTGCTCCATCAGATGTCCCAGCTGAGCTTCAGTCGTCAGACCCGAACTCTCTGGTAAGTCACGACAATAGTCACTACCCTACTCCACTCTCTGTAAGGATTTCATGTAGCTCTACCACTCTCTAGCAAGTCGCGACAACGGACACCACTTCACTCTCCATAACAAACTCCACGTGGCCCTGAACGGCCCCCTGACGTCACTACTCTCCGTAACAAACTCCATGTGACCCCGAACGGCCCACTACCAGGCAGTTACAGACATCACTGTCAATCAGTTACGCTCTCTGTCTATAGAAAGGACCCTCAGATACGTTCTTCTCTAAGCTCTAAACTCTATCCCGAAACTCTGCTAAAATCCCATTCGAGTGCTCCATTTCTGTTGTAGTAGAGTACTGACTGGAGCATCAGAGGGTCTTGCCGAAGCACCCCCAACTCTGGTCTAGACTTTCCTTGTAGGTCCCGACGACGGACGCGATCCCCTCGACTCCAGCTTCTCCGACGTCGGTGAATTCTGCACCAACAGAATTGGTGCTAGAGGAAGGGCTTTTGTGTCTTCGCAAGACCCTTGTTCTTAAAGGAGTACTCAACAGGACTGTCTTCGATCATCTTCTTTGATATTTTCTTCTCTTTCTCCTACCAGATCTCCACCTGATGCCTCCCCGAAAGGCATCCACCAAGCGATCCACGGCCTCCACGGTCAGATCCCAGCGAGATCCGCAAGCTCCGACCTCATCTCTAGTTTTTCAGGCTCCTCCTCCGGCAACGACAGTCGGCATGGAGCAGTTTGACTTGCTGGTTCAGCAGGTCAAGGGCCTCATCGAAGCAGTGCAGGCCATGCAGCAGCAGCCGCAGTAGCCGCAGACATCAGTGCGGCTGGAAAGAGGGTCGCCAGAGTTTCAGAATCCGACAACCGGATGGGCTGCTTGGGCCAGTCGCCCTGTCTTTCTCGAAAAAGGGAAGCAGAAGGCGGAGAGCCCTCCGTCCGATCACGATTCTACCCCTGGAGGGTCCCTACCTTCATTCTACCAAAAGACCCTCGAGACCCGCAGTCGAGAGGATCTCCTGGATTAAAGGTTCCAAGAGATGAACCGGTAGATTGAGGAGCTCCGCCATGCTCCCCCTGCATACGGTGAGGATATTTGTACTGACCCTCCTTTCTCTCAAATGATTATGCAGAACCAATCCCGCCAAACTTCAAGCTCCCCAATTTGAGAGCTACGATGGGATCTCGGATCCGGTTGACCACCCATGGTGCGCCAGACGCCATCCTGTGCCGAGCTTTCCCATCTACCTTGAAGGGAGCAGCAAAAAATTGGTACTCGACACTGAAGTCGGGTACTATCTTCTCCTTTGATCAGATGAGCCACCAGTTTGTTGCTCATTTCATCAGCGCCAGCATCCCCAGAGTGATTCGGAGTCCCTCATCAACATCAAGTAGAAGGAGGGAGAATCCATCCAAACTTACGTCAACCATTTTAATCCGCTGCATTGGAGGTCCGAAACTTGGACCAGTCAGTTACAATGGCCACCCTGAAGGGCGGTCTTCAAAAAAATGATCTTCTATTTTCTCTAAAAAAGAAGTATCCCAGGGACTTCGCTGATCTGCTGGCTCGGGCTGAAGGTTGTGCCCGAGCAGAGGAAGCCTTCAAGCTGAAGGACGAGGAGGCCACGAAGGAGTGGTAGGCGGGTGACTCCAGCAAGCCCACAACAGAAAAAGGGCCAAGTGAAGCTGGCCACATTCTCGAACTCCTCCCAAACACAAGCGTGTCCGAACTCCCCCCCCCAAGCTCGTGGGCAGAGGAGCCCAGACCGTAGGGTTTGGCGGAGCTCTCTCCCAGGAAGATTCCATAGCTACGCCCCTCTCAATGCATCAAAAACCCAAGTGCTGATGGAGGTCAGGGAGCAGCTGCCAAGGCCGAAAAGGATGCGCACACACCTCGGAAAGCACAACCCTAACAAGTTTTACCTCTATCATCGTGACCACGTCCATGACACAGAGGAGTGTATTCAGCTCTGAGACAAGATCGAGGAGCTCATTAGACGAGGTCGGCTCGATAGATTCATTCGATGTCGGTCTGAAGGTAGGAAAGATCGATCGAGGGCCCTACCATAATCGGAGCCCCCAAGGAGGGAGGAACAGCCTGAAGATTGGCCTCCAATCGAGATCATCAACACCATCTCTGGAGGACCCCGATGGGGAGCAGACCTTCCGTGACTATGGGATTCAAAAAATCTACGAGCGTATTACCAATAACTTTGCCTTAAATAAAAATTTTATATTTGCATATCTTTTCTTTTGGCATGAGCTTGTAACGACAGGGAGTAGCTCCTTCAAACAATTGAAATTAAGCATGTTAGGAACAAGAGGAGGACCTCATCCTGACACAAATGAAGGCCCAATTATTTAGAGACCGGATGGGGGGAGAGGCCCTCGCAACGGTCCTTATGTGCCCCCACAGTCATGTTAGGAACAGGAGGAGAACCTCATCCTAACATGAGCAAAGTCGAAGGCCTGGTTATTTAAAGACCGAATGGGGGGAAAGGCCCTTGCAACGGCTCTTAGCACCCCCACAGTCATGTTAAGAACAGCAGGAGAACCTCATCCTAACATGAGCAAAGTCGAAGGTCCGGTTATTTAAAGATCGGATGGGGGGAGAGACCCTTGCAATGGCCCTTATGCACCCCCATAGTCATATTAGGAACAGGAGGAGAACCTCATCCTAACATGAGCAAAGTCGAAGGCCCGGTTATTTAAAGACCAGATGGGGGGAGAGGCCTTTGCAACGACCCTTATGCACCCCCACAGTCATGTTAGAAACAGGAGGAGAACCTCATACTAACATGAGCAAAGTCGAAGGCCCGATTATTTAAAGACCGGATGGGGGGAGAGGCCCTTGCAATGGCCCTTATGCACCTCCACAGCCATGTTAGGAACAGGAGGAGAACCTCGTCCTAACATGAGCAAAGTCGAAGGCTCGATTATTTAAAGATCGGATGGGGGGAGAGGCCCTTGCAACGGCCCTTATGCGCTCCCACAGTCATATTAGACATAGGAGGAGAACCTCATCCTAACATGAGCAAAGTCGAAAGCCCGATTATTTAGAGACCAAATGGGGAGAGAGGCCCTTGCAATGGCCCTTATGCGCCCCCACAGCCCTGTTAGGAACAGGAAAAAAATCTCGTCCTAACATGAGCTGAAATTAACTGTGTCGGAAATAGGAGGAGGACCTCATCCTGACACAAATGAAGATACGACCGTTTAAGACCGAATGAGAGGAAGAACCACCTCAATGACTCTTCTGCACCCCTACAATCATGTTAGGAGTAGAGGGAAAACCCTCGCCCAAATATAAAAAAGAAAAGAGAAGAGAAAAAGGGAAAGCACGAGCCACGTCAGAGATAAGAAAAAAACAAACTACACCAATGACGCAAGGGACCTCATCTCAATGAGGAAGGAGACTCTTATAAAAAACCCTTAATCTCTAAGGGGGAACCCAACACTGGCCAGAGAAAATAGACTTCCTCAAGGTAACGAGAAGTTCGGGCCCCCAAGCTCGAGCATCGAGAGGAAGAGTCAAACTTGAATGGCCTCGAAAAGACCTTCGGTCATGAACAAAAAGGGCAAATCAACATGGTGATGACCAGGAACCTTCAAGCAACATCGACATCGAATAAGGCAAAAGATAAAAGAAGCTCGGTAAACAACAACTCGAAGTAAGAATAGACAAGGTAATAAAAAAATTTCTTTTCATCTCATTAGTAAAGTGCGCATTATAAAGCTTTTGAAGGCAACAAAAAAAAATGACAAGAAAAGAAAAGAATACATGAAAGAATGAAAGGTAAAAGAGGCTCTAGGGAAACTCGGCTTCTTTCAACTTCGAACTCTCAATTCCAGCTATCATCAGGGATTACTTTAAGTTCTCAACTTCTTTTTCTAGTTCTTTCTTTCTTAACAGCATCCCCTGATACATTTGGTGGAATCGCCGACTCTTGCCCTCCGACTCTCGAAGCCTCTTCCTCAAAACTTCGGACTCCACCTCGGCATCCTTGACCGTCTGCTGCTCATAGGCCAGCTGAATCTTCAGCCGCTATAGTTCGGCCTTCTCCTGCTCAAGGGCCATGGACAGTTCTTCCATGGTCCCCCTCAAGGGAGCTGATCTTGGAAGCCTAAGTCCAAGATCGATCGCTGGCGTGTTTTTGGAGTTCTCAAGCTCCTTCACGAAGTCAGCCTTCCTTCAGGTGTAATCCATGAAGTCCTTTTTATGGAGGTCCCGAAAGCGAGTAGCCTCTGTAGTGGCTTTCGAATGGCTCTTCCTCAGTCAGGGAAGAGCTTCGGCAGGGCACTGTTGTTGAGAGACAAGAGTGTCACGACATGAATCAGTGCAAGAAAATAAAAGAGAAAAAAAAGATGCAGAATAAGAAAAAGGAGCTCTCTGTAAAGAAGAATCCGATTTCATTGATTAAATAGTTCTTAAGTACAAGAGAATGAGAAAAAATCACAACAAAGAGAAAAAATATAAAATTAGAGATTTTGGACCTCCGGGGCAGAAGTGGAGGAGCTCGGCGCCCCCACAAGGTCGGTCACGACAGCCATGGTAGTCGAAGAAGTTCCGACAGGAGGAAGACTGGCAGCGGCTTCAGAAGGTCCGACTTCATCATTAGACGCCTCATTCAGGAAGCCGAGGCCCAGTTCGAAAAACTTCCTGACCACCTTCTCCTGGCAGAGCTCGAAGCCCTTGATATAGGCGGCCTGACCGAACTGGACCTTCAGATCCCTCATCTCGGAGGAGGTTTTGAACTCCACTGCCCAGACCATTGCAATCATTATTGCACTGTACCTAAAGCAATGCTCCAGCAGGAATTTTGAGAAAACCTTTTCGGATCATCTTGATTTGAAAAGACTCCAGCACCAGTGCGCCAAATGCCAAAATATCTAGAAACAACCGAGTACGAAAATCGAGGGAGGCAACTTCGACTGTGAAAATTTTTTGTACTTTCTTCATTCGAAACCCAAACTCGGAAGTGGGGAGATTGGTGTTGGGTATAAAATATCCCCAGTCGAAGTTTGTAAAAGGCCGACCCTCCATGGGCTCTTCCAGCTTCCGATCTTGTGCGATGTCTTTCTGAACTCCACCGACTGTCCGAGCTTCCATAATACCATCTGGACTTCTCTGATAATGAGTTCCTCCATCCATCTACCGGGCTGCTCCAAATGCTTTCTGAGCTTCACTATCAGTCGATTTTCTACAGCGATCGACTATTCTCTGAATCTCTTCCAAACTTCTTTCAGCCATGAACAACTTTACTCCGAACTTCTTTCGAACTTTGTCAATATCCGAGCTTCTCCAACAGCAGGACTTCTATAGTAACCAGACTCCATCCAAATTTCTACGTGGTCGATCGCCTTTTGAATTTCATTCGAGCTCCTACGAGAGCCGGATCTCAATCGAACTTCTACAGTGGATGGATTCCAGATGAATTCCTACAACGGACGGGCTCCACCAGTCGGATCTCTACTTCGAACTTCTATTGCAAGTGGACTTCATCTGAGCTCCTATAAGAGCCAGACTCCGTCCGAACTTCTACAGTGGATGGATCACAGACAACTTCTACAACGGACAGGCTCCACCAGCCGATCTCTACTCCATGCTTCTACAATAAGAAATCTCCATCCGAGCTTCCACGGCAATCGATCTCCATCCGAGCTTCTACAATAAGCGGCCTCCTTTCAGACTCCTACAAAAGCCAGACTCCGTCCGAACCTCTACAGCAGAATTGAATCCCGGACTCCTCCAACGTTCGACCTTCTATAGTGTCTTCAAGACTCCTCCAGCGGACAAACCTCCACAATGCCATCCGAACTCCACTGTTGGACGACCCCCTACCGAATTTCTCATGAAACTGGACCTCTCCGATGGATAATCTTCAGACGAGCTTCCCATCAGGTAAATCCCAGATGGACTTCTCTGGTAATCAGACTTCTATCGGACTTCACCAACAGAAAGTCTCCGTCCGAGTTTCTACAGCAGATGACTCCCGCCTGTAGCATTAGTGCCCAAGGCATCCGATAATAGTAGACTCATCAGCAACCTCGAAAATATCTGAGCTTCTCTTGAATTGCTGAGACAGAGAGCCATTCTGCTCCATCAGACATCCCAGCCGAGCTTCAGCCGTCAGGCCCGAACTCTCTGACAAGTCACGACAATGGCCACTACCCTACTCCACTCTCTGTAACAGATTTCACATGGCCCCACCACTCTCTGGAAAGTCATGACAATGGACACCACTCTACTCTCCATAACAAACTCCACGTGGCCCTGAACGGCCCCCTGACGCCACTACTCGGTAACAAACTCCACATGGCTCCAAACGGCCCACTACCAGACAGTTACAGACGTCACTGTCAATCAGTTACGCTCTCCGTCTATAAAAAGGGACCCCCAGATACGTTCTTCTCTAAGCTCTAAACTCTATCCCGAAACTTTGCTAAAATCTCATTCGAGTGCTCCATTTTTGTTGAGGTAGAGTACTGACTTGAGCATCGGAGGGTCTTGTCGGAGCATCCCCAACTCTGATTTAGACTTTCCTTACAGGTCCTGACGGCGAACGTGATCCCCTCGACTCCAGCTTCTCCAACATCGGCGGAATTCTGCACCAACAAGTATTAAAACTCTTCGATCCAATCGAGGAAGAGAATATCTCTCCAGTGAATTTCTGACATAGTTAGAAGAGAATGGAATTCTCTCACAGTGAACCTCTTCTGGAACACCATAGCATAATGATGTATCAGAAAAGAGAAATCAAACCCTATTAGATATGGTTCAATCTATGATGGGCTTTACAAGTCTGCCGATCTCTTTTTGGGAATATACACCCAAGTCGGCTTATTATATTTTAATAAAATTTTGGGTAATTTCTTAAGTAAAACACCACATGAGATGTGGATAGGGCATAAGCCAGTACTCTCTCACCTTAGGGTTTGGAAATATCTAGATTATGTCAAATATTTGAAAACTGACAAGCTTGGACCTAAGTCTGACAAGTGTATACCCAAAAGAGACCAAAGGGTCTTACTCCTATCTTGCTAATGAACAGAAGGTGTTCGTCAGTAATAGGACAGTCTTTCTAGAAAAAGAGTTCCTTGGAGAAAGAACTAATACCTCAAAGATTAAACTTGATGAAGTTCAATCGATAGAAGAACTGACACAATTTAGTAAACCCATAGAGTTGGACATGATTAGATTAAATTTGAAACCTATTGTAGAAACATCTTTAAGGAGATCCGATAGAGTACCATATCAATCGGATAGATACTATGATTTCTTGATTCAGAATGGTGATCCGGTTGAACTCGATGAGAATAATGAGGATCCGATCATCTATATGGATGTGATGCAGAGGTCAGACTCTGATAAGTGGCTGAAAGTCATAAAATCTGAAATAGAGTCTATGAAAGTCAATAAAGTATGGACATTGGTTGACCCATTTGAAGGGATAAAACCCATAGGGTGTAAGTGAATCTTCAAAAGGAAGAAGGGTGCAGATGGAAAAGTGGAGACCTATAAAGCCCATTTGGTTGTCAAAGATTATCGTCAATATTATGGTATTGATTATGATGAGACATTTTCTCCTGTGACAATGCTTAATTTCATTCGGATCATGCTTGCGATAGCAGCACATCTGGACTATGAAATCTGATAAATAGATGTGAAAATAGCCTTCTTAAATGGGAAGCTAGAAGAAGAGGTGTATATGAGACAACCTGAAAATTTCATATCCACAGATGAATCTAAGGTGTGCAAGCTTCAGAGGTCCATTTATAGACTTAAGCAGGCATCTCGGAGTTGGAACATGTATTTTGATAAAGTGATTAGAATGTATGGCTTCATTAAGAATGGAGAGGAACCCTGCATATACAAGTGGATTAATAATTTTGTGATAGTATTTCTTATTTTGTATGTGGATGATATTCTCTTAATCGAAAATGACATCCCTGCATTACAAGGTATAAAGGTTTGGTTGTCATCACAGTTCTTCATAAAGGATTTGGGAGAAGTATCCTTCATTCTTGGGATGAAGATCTATAGAGATAGATTTAAAAAGTTGCTTGGATTATCCTAATCAACATACATTAATACTGTGCTGAAAAAGTTCAGCATGAAGAATTTCAAGAAAGACTATCTTCCGATAGGCCAAAAAATTTCTTTCTCGAAGAGTGATTGTCCGATAACTCCTCAAGAGACAGAGCGTATGAGTAGAATTCATATATTTTGACAGTAGGATCTATTATATATGCCATGATATATATGTGATCGGATGTGGCATACTCACTAGGGATAGTGAGCAGATACCAGTTCGATCCATGTGAGAATCACTGAAAGGTCGTAAAGACCATCCTTAAGTATTTGAGAAATACTAAAATCATGGCTTATCTATGGAGAATCTGATTTAAAACTTGTGAGGTTTACAGACTCCAATTTTTGTTCGGATCATGATGATAGCAAAAGTATGTCGGGATATATACCTTGAATGGTGGAGCAATCTGCTGGAAGAGTTCCAAGTAGCACACTATGACCGACTCTACTTACGAGGTGGAATATATTGCGGCATTTGATGCTGTGAAGGAAGCTATGTGGTTACAAAAATTTGTCAACGAGCTCGAAATGGCACCCTTCCTTGATGGCCCCATCTTGTTGTACTGCGATAGCACTGGTGCCATTGCTCAAGCAAAGGAACCGAAGTCACATCAGCGAACTAAGCATATTTTATGTCGCTATCATCTGGTCTGAGAGATCATGGATCGAGGTAATGTCGAGCTTTAAAAAATTAACGGAAAGGAGAACCTGACCAACCCATTTACTAAAGTCCTTAGTGTCAAGGAGTTCAAAGACTATAAATCAAAGATGGGTGTACGATACTGTATTGATTGGCTTTAGTCCAAGTGGGAGTTGTTGAAAATTATGTTCAAAAGTCAATCATTAGTCTATTGATGGTTGAGCTTATTATTATAATTATATATGAATTATCAAATTAATAAATATTATTTGATTTTCTTATCATTGTGTACATCTTATTTTGAACTCCTGTTATGTGATGAACTCCTTAGAACTATTTGATTCGATATAGGAGGATATATCTTTTAATCCTTAAATCTTAAGTTCATAATCAAATGATATACTATTATTAGGATGATAGCTATATCAAGTATAGGTCGTTATGTGCCATGTACGTTAGTTGTCCTCTTAACCAAAGAGTGTGAGACACTGGCATGGCATGCAAGTAAGATATAGGAGTATATCTTACTAAACGTGACCAACTGTTGAGCACTCTGCTGTCAAGAGTAGCTCACGAAGGATATGGATATAAGTGTCTCTCTGATTTGAGATCACCATGGTGACTTGTAAGCAACTCACTATACTTTGGTACCAGACTATCTGAATTTTTAATTCAGTGATGAAAAATTTTTCGACATATTCAAGTACTTGAAAAGTCGGTGTATGAGTCAAGATAGAATTGACCCCTCCGAATAAGTAGGAGTTAATGTATCAGTGTGTTTCAATTCATTAAAACCTTAGTCAGGGTAATCTATGTGATGGATTTTAAAAATTAAAATATAATATAGATGACCATATCAGAGTTGTCAGTTAAATTCTAGGTTACCTTGAGTATTTGGTTAAAGGGATGGATTATACGGTAACCATATGCCAATAGGTTCTTGAATGATGCTTCGTAATCTTTCGACCTATCCAGATGTCGGATATCATTGCTAGATGGTTACTTTGATTGATATAAAAAGATTGTTCCTACATAATTAATTTAGATTTGAACCTATGGGGTCACACTCAAAAGAAGTTTCTGACTGATCATATGGCTGATCGATGATTAAGAATCATTCTAGGATAAAACAATCAAGTCGATTGTGTGGAGAAATTCAGTGTAGAGGTAAAATGATAATTTTAAAATATTTTCAAAATCATGATTTTACAGTAAAAAAATATTAATTAATCTAATTAATTAATATAAATTTATCCTACACTAGGATCTAAATATGATATATAGTATGCATGCATTTAAATTTGAAATTTGAAATTCGAATTTGAACAATAAATACTTTATTGTAATGTGTTCAGAACACAATACCTTTTGCGGGTAGTAGATCACTGCAATCTGATCACCATCGGGAGAGTCTGATCGTCACGATGCAGTCACACAGCATGTCTGACCTCTGTGGATCATCCACACGAAGCTTTCGATCTGATCGACTCCTCACGAGTGCTAGCTCGTTGTAGAGCCCTTTGACGGTCGATGCTGATCGAACTCCTTCGATCGATGTCTGTCGATTTTCAGATGCTTCGGATCATCAACAGACATGTTTGAGAGGATGTTGAAGATCTTCCTGAGATTTTGTGGGCTCACGACACTCGTAGCTCACTTTCTCACTTTCCGAACCCCAGGCTAAAACTCTAGGAAACTCACCGAAAACCTTGCACCCACTTTTTTTCTTTTCTTTCTTTTTCTCTTGGAAGGATATGGACTTCTTTCTCATGCACAAGACTTCTCACACCCCAAAATTTTTCTCCAAAAATCTTCTTCTTGCACGCCCCACTCTTCTCCTCCTTTTATAACAACGTCAAACGTCTTATCCAAAAGAAAGGATAAAGATGAGTAATTGCACATTTGAATTCAAATCAAATTTTGAATTCAAATGGACACCAACTCATCCCTTATCCACTAAAGGCATGAGGCATGGCTTAAATTGTGCATGGAGTGATTTCATGAGAAACCTTTTCTCATGTAATAAATGGGGCGTAAAAAAAAGGATAAGGCGCAAAGATTGATTGCCCATTCAAATTCAAACTTTATTTTGAATTTGAATGGCCAACCAATCATCCTTATCCATTCATATGGCACATTAAAGTGGGCATGGAGAGGGCTTGGCGTTAGGAAAAAATTCATGAGAAGTTCCTTCTCATGAATTCAAATGGGTGCAATGGAAGTGAGGTGGCGCATAGAGATAGGGTCAAGGTGGTTTAATTATTTAAACCAACCTAATTGAACCAAATAAGTTAGGTCCAATTAGACTAATTTAAACCCAACTTAATTAGAATTAATTAGGCTCAATAAAATTCTAATCAAATCAAGAATTGACTAAGCCCAACCCCTGATCAAATCAGGGACCAAACCATCTTAACGATTAGGTCAACTCTTAACCTAATCGGGTCAAACCCAACTGAATTCAATTCAATTGGACTTGATCCAAAAATAATTACTCAATCAAATTGAGTTAATTAGTGATTAAATTATTAATTAAATCTCTCATAAATACTGAGTCCAAATTCGATGGGCAATCGGGCATCAGAATTCATCGATATGTAACCCTGATCGAAAAGTCCCAACCAGTAGGACTCTTGACCCCGGTATCCATAATGTGTGAAACTCATGATCAAAGAATCTTGATTCTCGATCATCGAGTCCCAAACATATATGATTCTACATCAGCCATCAGATCAGATAGGAACCTCTAATGTGTGTGACCCCGTAGGTTCGAACCTAAGTCGGTAGCACAGGAACCAATTCCTGTACTAATCGAAGTGACCATCTAGCAATGGTACCCGATATCCAGATAGGTCGAAGAGTCACAATCACAACACTCAGAACCTACATGAATATGGTTACTGTATAATTCATCCTTTTGATCCCTGTGTTTAGGATGACTCAGGGTTAAACTGTCAATCCTAATCAGATCATCCGAATCGTGCTCAACTCAAACAGTCCTGTGACTCCTCACAAGGACTACCCTGGCCAAGGTTTTGCTAAATTGAAACGTGACTGTACACAGCTCCTAAACTGGAGTGGTCAATCCCATCTTGACATAAGCACTGACAAGTCAAGTACTTCACTACACCCAGCAGCCTTCCATCACTGAATTAAAAATTCAGGTAGTCCAGTGCCTAAGTGCAGTGAGTTGCTTGCAAGTCACCATGGTGGTCTCAGACCGGAGGGATTTGATGTGATTGGCCACATTCAGAGGTTTGACCAGTTGTGCACGGAGTTGATGAATATCGGGGTGAAGCTGGATGAGGAGGACAAGTCCCTGTTACTTTTGTGTTCGCTGTCAGGATCATATGACTCTTTGGTGACTACACTGCTCTACGGCAAGGAGACTTTGGAATATGAGGACATGGTCTCGGTGCTGAGGTCTAATGAGCCAAGAAAAAAGTTGACCAGAGATCGGGCTCCCCAGGAGGGTTTGGTAGCAGGGGAGAGGACAGGTAGAGGCAGAGGCAGAAGCAAGTCCAGGGGGCGGTCCAAGTCCAGGAAGGGAAAGAAAGAGATGAAATGCTTCAAGTGCAATGAGTTCGGGCACTTCAAGCGAGAATGTCCACTATGGAAGAGCAAGAAGGGCGAAAGAAGTGGCTCAGAATCAGTGAGTGCAGTTGTTGGGCAGCAGGTGGAGGATGATCTACTTGTGGTATCAGATGGTCACAGGCATTACATAGAGGAGTGGACACTAGACTCTGCGTGCTCACATCACTACATACCACACAGGTCTTGGTCTGCGACATACACCAAGACAGATGAGGGATCAGTGACTCTAGGTGACAATCATCCTTACAAGGTGGCCGAGATAGGGACAGTCAGGGTGAGGATGTTTGATGGGATTATGAGGATATTGACAAATGTAAAGCACATCCCGGAGCTGGAAAAGAATCTAGTGTCACTAGGCTACTTGGAGCATAGTGGATATAGCTTCAGCAGTAGGGCTAGAAGCGGAGTATTAAACATCTCCAATGGAGCTATGGTGGTGATGAGAGGCAGGAGGTTGGACAATAATCTCTATCGCATGGAGGGATCTATGGTGACCGGAGAGTCTGATGCAACAGCTACAGCACAGGACCAGCAGGGGGCTTACAGGATGTGGCGCTACCGCCTAGGCCACATGGGTGACAAGGGGCTGAGGGAGTTGAGCAGGAGAGGACTCATCTCTGATCTGGAGGATGGTGCTACAGGGGAGATCTGTGAGCCTTGCCAGATCGAAAAGCAGAGGAGAGTTCAGTTCAACATCAGTACAACCCGCAGTGCAACCTCTCTGGAGTTAGTACACACGGATGTGTGGGGACCAGCCCCAGTTTCAGCTAGAAATGGGGCCAGATACTTCATGACCCTGATTGATGATTTCTCAAGAAAACTCTGGATTTACTTCATGAGAGAGAAATCAGAGGTCTTCACCAAGTTCAAGATCTGGAGAGCTGAGGTGGAGAAGGAGCAGGAGAGGAGCATGAAGTGTCTGAGGTCAGACAATGGCGGGGAGTACACCAGCAGAGAGTTCCAGATTATTATGAGGAGTGTGGGATCAGGAGACACTTCTCAGTTAAGGAGACTCCACAGCAGAATGGGGTGGCCGAGAGGATGAACAGAACACTTCTGGAAAAGGCACGATGCAAGAGGCTACAGGTAGGGCTTCCAAAGGTGTTCTGGGTTGACACAGTTGACGCAGCGGGTTACTTGGTCAATCAGTCACCTCACACCAAGTTGGATGGTAGGCTTCCAGAGGAGGTGTGGTCTGGGAGGATAGTTGGGCTGGGCCATCTACGGGTATTTGGGTGCACAGCCTATGTGCACATTGGAGCTGGTGAGCGGAGCAAGCTAGACGTCAGATCATGCAAGACGGTGTTTCTAGGCTATCCATGAGGAGTTAAGGGATACAGGCTGTGGGATCCCTTGGAGAAGAAGGTCATCATTAGTCAGGATGTGACTTTTGATGAGGAGTCAGTCCTACGGAGGTGAGCAGGCATGGAGGAGCAGCAGGAGTAGGAGGAGGTCCAGCAGGGTGCTGCTGGACAGCTTACCTCTTTGATTTTGCCTTTTGCAGGTACTACGGGAGGACATGACATTCAGGTGGAGAACCTACCTAAGGTGCCTCCACAGATGGAGAGGACTCAGACGGATGATCAAGATGGAGAGGTCCAGTAGGAGTGAGCTGGACCAAGGACTAATATCGATGTTGCCCTACACAAGCCCAAGAGGACCATCAGGCAACCAGACTGATATGGCTTCGAGGAGACACTATCATATATCCTGGTGACAGTGAATGGAGATTCATATATGTATCAGGAGGCTATTGAGAGCCAGGACAGAGAGTGGTGGGTCCAGGCGATGTCCGAGAAGATGCAGTCTCTCCACCAGAACCAGACATGGAAATTGGTGCAGTTGCCATAGGGGAATAGGCCTATTGGCTGCAAATGGGTCTACAGTTGCAAGGAAGGGCCTTTAGAGCAGGGAGGTATCAGATTCAATGCGAGGTTAGTGGCCAAGGGATACTCTCAAAAGGAAGGCATCGACTTCAGCGAGGTCTTCTCTCCCATCGTCAGACATACTTCCATCAGAGTGTTGCTGAGTATTGTAGCAGCTCAGGATTTAGAGCTGGAGCAGATGGATGTCAAGACGACGTTCCTCCATGGGCATTTGGAGGAGAGAATTTACATGGAGCAGCCATCTGATTTCAGGGATCCAGGATCAGAGAGAAAGGTTTGTTTGTTGCAAAAGTCGCTGACGGGCTGAAGCAGTCGTCGAGGCAATGGTACAAGTGGTTCGACTCCTATGTGCGCAGCATTGGACTTTCCAGGTGCGAGTTTGATCCCTGTGTTTATGTTCAGTCTCTTGAGGATGGTTCTAGGGTGTTCCTACTCTTGTATGTGGATGACATGCTTATAGCATGTAAGAGTAGGAAGGTTGTGCAAGATCTGAAGGCATCCTTATCTCGGGAGTTTGAGATGAAGGATTTGGGCCCTGTAAGGAAGATCCTAGGCATGGAGATTTTCAGAGATCGAGCCCGGAGGGTGCTGCATCTATCTCAGGGGGGCTACATACAGAAGGTCTTAGAGAGGTTCGGCATGAAGGGAGCAAAATCGGTGGAGCTGCCACTTGCCGGTCACTTCAGACTCTCGAAGACCATGGCACCACAGACTGAGGTGGAGGCTCAAGAGATGGAGACAGTTCCTTATGCTTCAGGAGTTGGGAGCTTGATGTATGCGATGGTCTGTTGTAGGCTAGACATCGCTCATGCAGTGAGTCAGGTTAGCAGGTTCATGGCACAGCCTGACAGGGAGCACTGGAGAGCTCTGAAGTGGATATTCAGATACCTGGCGGGTTCAGTTGGAGTTGGCATCTGCTACGAACAACGAGGAGGTGCAGTGGGATACTCTGACATGTCCAGGGAGGCTCAGGGGCTGATTGGCGGTTATGTAGATGCAGACTTCGATGGAGATGTGGATACCCGGAGGTCTACGACAGGCTTCATCTTTAGCCTCTATGGAGGTCCTACTTCTTGGAGATCGAGTCTGCAGCCTATCACGGCCCTATCCACTATAGAGGTGGAGTACATTGGGCTGACAGAAATAGCTAAGGAGGCAATTTGGCTGAAGGATTTGTTAACGGAGATGGGCCTTACTCAGGAGGCCATTAGAGTGCACTGTGACAGCCAGAGTGCACTTCTATTAGCACAGAACTCAGTCTATCATGCAAAGACAAAGCACATCGATATTCGGTATCATCGGATCAGGGAGTTTGAGATGAAGGATTTGGGCCCTGCAAGGAAGATCTTAGGCATGGAGATTTTCAGAGACCGAGCCCAGAGGGTGCTACATCTATCTCAGGGGGGCTACATACAGAAGGTCTTAGAGAGATTCGGGATGAAGGGAGTAAAGCCGGTGGAGCTGCCACTTGCCGATCACTTCAGACTCTCAAAGACCATGGTGCCACAGACTGAGGTGGAGGCTCAGGAGATGAAGACAGTTCCTTATGCTTCAGGAGTTGGGAGCTTGATGTATGCGATGGTCTGTTGTAGGCCAGACATCGCTCATGCAGTGAGTCAGATTAGCAGGTTCATGGCACAGCCTGGCAGAGAGCACTGGAGAGCTATGAAGTGGATATTCAGATACCTGGTGGGTTCAGTTGGAGTTGGCATCTACTACGAATAATGAGAAGGTACAGTGGGATACTCTGACATGTCCAGGGAGGCTCAGGGGCTGATTGACAATTATGTAGATGTAGACTTCGATGGAGATGTGGATACCTGGAGGTCTACGACAGGCTTCATCTTTAGCCTGTATGGAGGTCCTATTTTTTGGAGATCGAGTCTGCAGCCTATCATGGCCCAATCCACTACAGAGGTGGAGTACATTAGACTGACAGAAGCAGCTAAAGAGGCAATTTGGCTGAAGGATTTGTTGACGGAGATGGGCCTTACTC
This sequence comes from Elaeis guineensis, assembly GCF_000442705.2. Classification (NCBI taxonomy): domain Eukaryota; kingdom Viridiplantae; phylum Streptophyta; class Magnoliopsida; order Arecales; family Arecaceae; genus Elaeis; species Elaeis guineensis. Next base: position 50,997,962 of record NC_026001.2, on the reverse strand, counting down.
AGAGGCCATTAGAGTGCATTGTGACAGCCAGAGTGCACTTCTATTAGCACAGAACTCAGTCTATCATGCAAAGACAAAGCACATCGATATTCGGTATCATCAGATCAGGGAGCTTGTGGAGGATGGCGAGGTGGAGCTGGTAAAAGTACACACCAAGGAGAACCCAGCGGATGCACTTACGAAGGTACTTCCATGGGATAGCTTTCAGAGATGTGTTGAGCTGATTTGGCTGATGGACAGAGTGGAGCTGGTTGAGGCCTTGAGACACCAAGGTGGAGATTGTTGTGATCCAGGTGGTGTGCCCAAGGCCCAGGGGACCAAGGCTAAGGCCAAGGTTCATCATTCATGAGGGCTTCATGGAGGCTCTAGGGCTAGTTGGGCCCTAGGTTGAAAGGCTGTGGGCCTTTCGGATTTTTGAGGTCTAGGTTATGTGGGCCTCAAGAGACCAACTCTTTATGGGCTAGGTCTGGGCCCAGGATAGGTGAGATTAGGTCAAGTCATGGGTGTACATGGGCTTGGGTTAACCTAATCTCCCATAGAGTTGGTCAAGGGAGTTTTGATTTTGGGTCACTTGACCCTGTGTTTATATATACATGAACTGTATAGGTTTGATTAAGCCAAGAAATATGAAAACTCTTTCTCCTAAGTCTCTCTCTCTCTTCTTCCTCTTTATCCAGCTATTCTCCACACCCCAGGAGCAAGAAACCCTAGGGTTTCTTGCCGCAAGGTCCCAAGAAGGCAGGAAAAGCAAGGGAAGGCGCTAGGGTTTTGAGCCCCTCCCCCTTTGTGCCACCAACCATTTTTGCCTCTCCCTCTCTTGCAGCCACCCAAACATCAGGTCCAAGACTTGAAATCTCTTGCTACGAGGTTGGTACAAGTTCCTCTCAAATCTAGAGTTGATATGAGGTCGTTTGAGGCACGGGTGAGATCTCCATCAACAAATCTACAGGAAAGGCTGCAACAGGACAGATCTGCAAGGTCTGGTTCTATCTACCTTCTTTTCTATCTAGAATGCCCTGATTTGAGATCTATGAATTGGAAGACCTCGATCCAAGCCCAATCTAGTTGGGTACCAGATATTGGATTTTTTAGAGGTGATCTTAAAGGTGTTCTTCATCTGGAATGAAAGGCTGACGAAGAAGACACAACCAGACTGATTTCATGAAGGGCCTTCGATCGAGTCCAGAAGTCTCCAGATTTGTTCGTTGCTGGTTCTGCTACACCCAAGGTCCATGGGAGGAGCCAGAATCATGCTCCAACACTGATGATTAGCTTTGGGATACTATTCCCAACAATCTTCCACTTGGCCTAAAGCCAATCGGTGCAGTATCTAATACACATCTTTGACTTGTAGTTGTCGAACTCCTTCACCGCAATGACTTTAGTGAATGGGTCAGCCAGGTTCTCTTTTCCATCGATCTTCTGAAGATCGACGTCATCTCAATCCATAATTTCTCAGATGAGATGGTAATGGTACAGAATATGCTTCGTCCGTTGGTGTGCCTTTGGTTCCTTTGTCTGAGCAATGGCTCCAGAGCTGTCACAGTAGAACAGAACTGGACCAACAAGAGAGGGTGCTACTCTGAGCTTGGTGATGAATTTTTTCAGCTACACCGCTTCTTTGGCAGCATCTGATGCAGCGACATACTCCTCCTCGCATACTGAATCAACCACTGTGTGCTGCTTGGAACTCTTCTAGCAGATAGCCCCACCATAAAGGGTAAAAATAAATCCCGACATACTTTTGCTATCATCATGATCAGACTGGAAACTAGAGTCTGTAAACCCTATAAGTCTCAAGTCTGATTCACCATAAACAAGCCACTGATCCTTAGTATTTCTTAAATACTTCAGGATAGTTTTAACAACCTTCCAGTGATTCTCCCCTGGATCAGATTGGTATCTACTCACTACCCCTAGTGAGTATGCCACATCTAGTCGTGTACATGTCATGGCGTACATGATAGATCCCACTGTCGAAGCATATGGAATCCTACCTATACTCTTTCTCTCTTGAGGTGTTGTTGGACAATCCCTCTTCGAGAGAGAAATACCATGGCCTATCGGTAGATAGCCTTTCTTGGAATTCTCCATGCTGAACCTCTTCAGCATAGTATCTATGTACGTAGACTGGGATAAACCAAGCAACCTTTTAGATCTATCCCTATAGATCCTCATCCCTAGGATGTAGGAAGCTTCTCTCTGATCCTTCATGGAGAACTGTGACGATAGCCAAATCTTTATTCCTTGTAATGCAGGGACATCATTCCGATTAAGAGAATATCATCTACATATAATACAAGAAATACCACTACTGGACCATTAGCCCACTTATAAATGCAGGGCTCTTCTCCATTCTTAACGAAGCCATACGTCTTGATCGTCCTATCAAAACGTATGTTCCAACTCCGGGATGCCTACTTAAGTCCATAAATGGACCTCTGTAGTTTGCACACCTTAGACTCATCTGTGGATGTGAATCCTTTAGGTTGTATCATATACACCTCTTCGTCCAGCTCTCCATTTAGGAAAGCTGTCTTCACATCCATCTACCAGATTTCATAGTCCAGATGGGCAGCTATCACAAGCATAATCCGAATGGATTTGAGCATTACCACAGGAGAAAATATCTCGTCATAGTTTATACCATAACATTGATGATATCCCTTGGCAACCAGACGGGCTTTATAGGTTTTCACCTTTCCGTCTGCACCTCTCTTCCTCTTGAAGACCCACTTACACCCTATGGGTTTTACTCCTTCGGATGGGTCAACCAATGTCCACACATCGTTGACCTTCATGGACTTCATTTCGGATTTCATGGCTTCTAGCCATTTCTCAGAGTCGGATCTCTGCATTGCATCCATGTAGGTGATCGGATCCTCATTGTTTTCATCAAGTTCGATAGGATCATTGTCTCGGATCAAGAAACCATAGTATCTATCCGGTTGACGTGGTACTCTACCAGATCGCCTTAAGGGTGCTTGAACAATGGGCTCTGGATCTGATCTAATCAAATCCAGTTCAGGTTCAGCAACTTATGTCGATTTTTTTACCTACCAAACTTCATCAAGTTCGACCTTAGAGGCAACAGTCCCTTCATCAAGGAACTTCTTTTCCAAAAAGATTGCCTTAAGGCTGACAAATACTTTTTGCTCATCAGCTAGGTAGAAGTAATACCCTTTGGTCTCTTTTGGGTACCCTATAAAATTACACTTATCAGATCTAGGTCCAAGCTTGTCCGTAATTAAACGTTTAACATAAGTCGGACACCCCCAAACCCTAAGGTGCGAGAGTACTGGCTTACGTCCTATCCATATCTTATATGGCATTTTAGTTACAGACTTACTCGGAACTCTATTTAGAAGGTAACAAGCCGATTCGAGCGCATATCTCCAGAGGAAGATCGGCAGACCAGCAAACTCCATCATGGATCGAACCATGTCCAACAAGATCTGATTCCTCTTTTCAGATACACCATTATGTTGTGGTGTTCTAAGAGGAGTCCACTAAGAGAGAATCCCATTCTCCCCAAGATATGTCAGAAAATCATTGGAAAGGTATTCACCTCCTCGATCAGATCGAAGAGTTTTAATACACTTTCCAGTTTATTTTTCTACCTCATTTTAGAATAGTTTAAACATTTCAAACGACTCTGATTTATGCTTCATTAAATAGACATACCCATACCTCGATAGGTCGTCTGTGAAGGTTATGAAGTAGAAATATCCACCTCTTGCACTTGAGCTCATGGGTCCACATACATCAGAATGTACCAGACCTAAGAGTTCGCTGGCTCGCTCACCTTTTCCAGTAAAAGGTGATTTGGTCATTTTACCAAGAAGACAGGACTCACAGGTTGGAAGTGATTCACAATCACCTACTTCAAGAATTTCTTCTTGAGCCAACCTGTTTATCCTGTTCTTATTGATATGACCTAGCCTACAGTGCCAAAGGTAGACTTCTGACACATTATCTATTCTAGGGTGTTTACCGAAGGTTTGAACCACATTAATAAGTTGTGATAGAAAGTAAATTCCATTATTAAGTTGTCCAACAAACATTGTAACACCATTCAAAATGATATTACAAATATTTTCTTTTATTAAAAATTGATAACTGTTCATGGACAAAAGGCCTACAGAAATAATATTTAATAAAAAGCTTGGACAATAGTGACATTCACTCAGAATTATATTTTGAGAATTGATTACAAGGTTCATGATTCCTAATGCTAGAACTGAAACTTTGCTTCCATCTCCAACGTTCAGGAATCTATCGCCTTCATCAAATCTCCTACTGACCTGCAGACCCTGCATCGAATTGCAAATATGATAAGGGCTTTCGGTATCCAATACCCAGGCAGTAGTATCACAAATGGAAAAGTTGCAAGGTGTTATCATATAAGTACCTTACTTCTTCTTCGGCCTGTTCGGATCTAGAGAGGCAATGTATAGAGGATAGTTCCTCTTCTAGTGCCCCTACTTCTTACAAAAGAAGCACTTCGCCTGGCTCTGATCGTGCTTGCGTTTCTTGGTCTGACCCTGTGCAGACATCCCAGCATGCAGCTGCACCTTCTTATTCTTCTTCTTCTTGTTCTTCTTCTTCCCTTTCTTAAATGGTCGACGACCAGAAGAAGACCCTCCCACAACATTCACCGACTCCATATGGAGTTGGTGATCCTTCGCAAAGTTTTGCAGCAACCCCAACAAGCCGTGGTAGTTCACTGCAGGCTTTGTCATCCGAAAATAAGTAAGGAAGGAGAGGAGGAGAGGAAGGACTTGGGCAATGAATTAAGGATCGCATCCTTACCGAGCTACTCGTGCAGGGGAAAGCCCAGTTTACTTAGGCGCTCAATCATTTCGATCATGTACAGTACATGATCAGTGACTGAGGCTCCATCCCTCATCCGAGCATTGAAAATGGCACAACTAGTTTTGTGCCTTTCAACATCGTCAGGCGTGCCAAAGGAGTCGTTCAACATTTAAAGCATCTCCTATGGCTGGGCGTTCTCGAACCTGTGGCTGAACTCATCATTCATTGCCGCCAGCATAATGCATCGAATGGTGGTGCGGTCGTTGAACCACTTTTGATAAGTATCTCGGACCATCCTTCTAACGTTCGGGGTTGGCTCCTCAGGTGCCGGATCTGTTACTACATAAAGGATCCGCTCATGCTCAAGGATGATTTTTAATTTTTGATACCAGCTATCGAAATTAGGTCCCATGAGCTTGTCATTATCTAATAATGACTGGAGGGACAGGGTAGTGGCCATAGCTGCATAAAGGAAAACCAGACCTCTATTAGTACATAAATTATTAATACTAAAGACTTGGACTTTAGTCTAAAGTTTCTCCCAGTATTTTTATGAATTGGTAGCCTCAACCTCTAATTCGAGGAATTACTTTAATTCCTTAGTGGGTACTAGAATCCACACAGACTACACACGAGCCCAACTTTGGTTGGTCAACCCATGTGCATCTATGGGTAGGTTCATAACCAGTTGTTTCTCTAAACAACTTCTAGTAATTAATTTTTCCCCAGAACCTAATCAGTAGGCTTTGGCCTCCACTGAAAAATCTGGTTAGGTCCAACCATTAACATGATTTGATTTGGTGAATCGGACCAATAAATGATCAGACCCGACTTTGGCCGGCCAACCTGATCACCATCAGAAAGACTCAAACCAAATTATCATATTATGAATGATAATTCCATTAGTCAATAAGCACCAGGCCTTTTGGCCTCCAATGATTATTAAACTAATGGATCATTATCACTCACTTAATGGGAGGCTATGACTTAGTTATCAATATAACTTAATCATTTTTAGGGACCTAATATTTTTTTTTTTTTGAAGACTTTATTAAAGGATAGATGAGAAGAAAATATCCAGCCAATTTCAATCCTCCCACTGACTTCACCAAGTCAGATTAAAAAGGATTTAATTAAAGCTGGCATTAGGAGCACCTAAATCAGTCAAACTGATTTACCTAATGACATGGGTGAGCCCTAATCACCAAGTGATCTAATCAAAACCTAATTCACCAGGTTGGCCAGGTAAGTGAGATCAGTGGTGGGGATAAGCCATTAACTCGTCAAAGATCAAATCACTGCGAGTAGCTCCCGCTTAAAAATCACTGGTCAAACTGCCAAACTTACCTTAGACACCAACCGGTTCATTAGTTTTAATTTGATCAACTTAGTAAATAGGGTTCCATCGCATAGCCACGAATTAAGTCCATCTTGGTCTAGTTAAAGACATGGACCCATTCAACTACAACTATTGGAGTTGAGTCTAGAGTATCCTTGACCTAATCTAATTCAACTTTTAATTAGATTTGACCAATTACGCTAATTTAGTCCATTTCTTTAAGCTAACCTTAGGTCTAACCCAATTATGGACCTAATCCATCTAATCCATTGACCCACAAGTTTATGCAATTGTCTTAGGTCTTAATTCACAATTCTAGACCTACTAGACAACACTTAATTCTTTTAATTAAGTATTTGGGCTGATGGGTCAGGATTTGGCATTTCGAAAATAATTTTCAAATTTGAAAGGTTTTATTTTTTGTTCACCAAATATGTGTTGGAGCACGATCCTGGCTCCTCCCATGGACCTTTGGTGCAGCGGAACCAGCAACGAATAGATCTGGAGACTTCTGGACATGATCCAAGGCCCTTGACGAAATTAGCCTGGTTGTTGTCTTCTTCGTCAGCCTTTCGTTCCAGATGAAGAACGCCTTTGAAACCACCCCTAAAAAATCTAAGATCTGGTACCCAACTAGATCAGACCAGGACTGAGGTCCTCCAATTATAGATCTCAAATCAGGGCATTCTTGATGGGGAAGAAGATAGATGGAGACAGACCTTGCAGATCTGTCCTGCTGCAGTCTTTTTGTAGATCTGTTGATGGAGATCTCATCCGTGCCTCAAACGACCTCAGATCAACTCCAGATCTAAGAGGAACTTGTACCAACCTCTTCTCAAGAGATTTCAAGTCCTGGACCTAGTGTTTGGGTGCCTGCAAGTGGGGGAGAGCAGATCTGGTAGGCGACTGCAAGGGGGAAGGGGCTAGCGCCTCCCTTCCTTTCTTTCCTTTTATGGACTGGCGGCAAGAAACCCTAGGGTTTCTTGCTCCTGGTGCATGGAAGATTGCTGAAGAGAGAGGGAGAAGAGAAAGAGAGACTTGGGAGAAAGAGTCATCTATTTTCTTGGCTTAATCAAACCTATACAAGTACATGTATATATAAACACCGGGTCAAGTGACCCAAACCCAAAACTCCCTTGACCAACTCTATGGGAGATTAGGTTAACCCAAGCCCATGTACACCCATGACTCGACCTAATCTTACCTATCCTGGGCCCAGATCTGGCCCATAAAGAGTTGGTCCCTTGAGGCCCACATAACCTAGACCTCAAGAACCCGAAAGGCCCACAGCCTTTCAACTTAGGGCCCAACTAGCCCTAGAGCCTCCATGAAGCCCTCATGAATGATGGACCTTGGCTTTAGCCTTGATCCCCTGGGCCTTGGGCACACCACCTGGATAATAAAAATCTCCACCTTGGTGTCCCAAGGCCTCAACCAGCTTCACTCTATCCTTGCGACTGTAGATCTATTTGCAGCCAATGGGCCTCTTCTCCTGTGGCAACTGCACCAATCGCCACGTCTGGTTCTGGTGGAGAGACTGCATCTCCTCGGACATCACCTGGACCCACCGCTCTCTATCCTGACTCTCAATAGCCTCCTGATACATATATGGGTCTCCATTTGCTGTCACCAGGGCATATGACAACGTCTCCTCGAAGCCATATCGGTCCGATTGCCTGATGGTCCTCTTGGGCTTGTGTAGGGCAACATCGATATCAGTCCTCGGTCCAGCTCGCTCCTGCTGGACCTCTCCACCTCGATCATCCATCCGAGTCCTCTCCACCTATAGAGACACCTTAGGTAGGTTCTCCACCTGAATGTCATGTCCTTCTGTAGTACCTGCAAGAGGCAAAATCAAAGAGGTAAGCTGTCCAGCAGTGCCCTGCTGGACCTCCTGCTGCTCCTCCATGCCTGCTCGCCTCCATAGGACTGACTCCTCATCAAAAGTCAAATCCTGACTAATGATGACCTTCTTTTCCAAGGGATCCCACAGCCTGTATCCCTTGACTCCTCGCGGATAGCCTAGAAACACCATCTTGAGTGATTTGGCGTCTAGCTTGCTCCGCTCACCAGCTCCAATGTGCACATAGGCCGTGCACCCAAATACCCGTAGATGGCTCAGCCCAACTGTCCTCCCAGACCACCCTCCTCTGGAAGCCTGCCATCCAACCTGATGTGAGGTGACCGATTGATCAAGTAACCCGCTGCATCTACTGTGTCAACCCAAAACTCCTTTGGAAGCCCTACCTGCAGCCTCATGCATCATGCCTTTTCCAAAAATGTTCTGTTCATCCTCTCAGCCACCCCATTCTGCTGTGGAGTCCCTTTAACTGAGAAGTGTCTCCTGATCCCACACTCCTCACAGTAGTCTAGAACTCTCTGCTGGTGTACTCTCCCCATTGTCTGACCTCAGACACTTCACACTCTTCCCCTGCTCCTTCTCCACCTCAACTCTCCAGATCTTGAACTTGGTGAAGACCTCTGACTTTTCTTTCATGAAGTAAATCTAGAGTTTTCTTGAGAAATCATCAATCAGGGTCATGAAGTATCTGGCCCCATTCCTAGCTAAAATTGGGGCTGGTCCCCACACATCCGTGTGTACTAACTCCAGAGGGGCTGCACTGCGGGTTGTACTGATGTTGAACTGAGCTCTTCTCTGCTTTTCCATCTGGCAAGGCTCACAGATCTCCCCTGTAGCACCATCCTCCAGATCAGAGATGAGTCCTCTCCTGCTCAACTCCCTCAGCCCCTTGTCACCCATGTGGCCTAGGCGGTAGTGCCACATCCTATAAGTCCCCTCCTGATCCTGTGCTGCAGCTGCTGCATCAGACTCTCCAGTCACCACAGATCCCTCCATGCGATAGAGGTTATTATCCAACCTCCTGCCTCTCATCACCATGATAGCTCCATTGGAGATGTTCAATACTCCGCTTCTAGCCCTACTGCTGAAGCTGTATCCACTGCACTCCAAGTAGCCAAGTGACACCAGATTCTTTTCCAGCTCCGGGATGTGCTTTACATTTATCAATGTCCTCACAATCCCATCAAACATCCTCACCCTGACTGTCCCTATCCCAGCCACCTTGCAAGGATGATTGTCGCCTAGAGTCACTGATCCCTCATCTGTCTTGGTGTATGTCGCAAACCAAGACCTGTGTGGTGTGTAGTGATGTGACCATGCAGAGTCCAGTGTCCACTCCTCTGTGTAATGCCTGTGACCATCTGATACCACAAGTAGATCATCCTCCACCTGCTGCCCAGCAACTGCACTCACTGATTCTGAGCCACTTCTTTCTCCCTTCTTGCTCTTCCATAGTGGACATTCTCGCTTGAAGTGCCCGAACTCGTTGCACTTGAAGCATTTCACCTCTTTCTTTCCCTTCCTGGACTTGGACCACCCCCTAGACTTGCTTCTGCCTCTGCCTCTACCTGTCCTCTCCCCTACTGCCAAATCCTCCTGGGAGCCCGATCTCTGGTCAACTTTTCCCTCTGCTCATTCGACCTCAACACCGAGACCATGTCCTCATACTCCAGAGTCTCCTTATCGTAGAGCAATGTAGTCACTAATGAATCATATGATCCGAGCAGCGAACATAGAAGCAACAGGGACTTGTCCTCCTCATCTAGCTTCACCCCGATATTCACCAACTCTGTGCATAACTGGTCGAACCTCTGAATGTGGCCAATCACATCAGATCCCTCCTGCATCCAAAGACTGTACAACCTCTTCTTCAGCATTAGCTTGTTGCACATATTCTTCCCTATATACATGGTGTGCAACTTCGACCAAAGGCCCTTTGGGATCTTTTCTTCCAGCACCGAATACAATGCCGCATCCGCTAAACATCTTCTGATCATCAGCATGCTTTCTTCTCCAACGATGCCCACTGTCTATCTGTCATTCCTTTAGGCTTCTCATCCAAAGCCTGATCCAGATCTGCTTGCACCAGAAGATCCTCCACCCAGATTTTTCACATGAAAAAATTTTTTTGCCATCAAACTTCTCGAAATCAACCTTCATATTGCTGCCCATGACTGGATCCAAGCCAAACAAGCAATATAAAATCAAGAAGTGTAGAATATACCTTGATGGTACCTTGCTAAAAATTTTCAGCACTTGGGATCTTCAACTTCTCGCACTTGGAACTGCTTCCTCACCATTGTGGCTCTGATACCAACTATTGGAGCATGATCCTGGCTCCTCTCACAGACCTTTGGCATAGTAGAACCAGCAACGAATAGATCTGGAGACTTCTGGACACGATCCAAGGCCCTTGATAAAATCAGCCTGGTTGCTGTCTTCTTCGTCAGCTTTTCGTTCCAGATGAAGAATGCCATTGAAACCACCTCTAAAAAATCCAAGATCTGATACCCAACTAGATCAGACCTGGATCGAGGTTTTTCAATTAGTAGATCTCAAATCAGGATATTCTAGATAGGGAAGAAGATAGATGGAGACAGACCTCGCAGATCTGTCCTGCTGTAGCCTTTTTGTAGATCTGTTGATGGAGATCTCACCCGCACCTCAAACGACCTCAGATCAACTCCAGATCTGAGAGGGACTTATACCAACCTCTTATCAAGAGATTTCAGGTCCTAAACCTAGTATTTGGGTGCCTGCAAGAGGGGGAGAGCAGATCTGGTAGGCGGCTGCAAGGGGGAAGGGGCTAGTGCCTCCCTTCCTTTCTTTCCTTTTATGGACTGGCGGCAAGAAACCCTAGGGTTTCTTGCTCCTGGTGCATGGAAGATTGCTGGAGAGAGAGGGAGAAGAGAGAGAGAGACTTGGGAGAAAGAGTCATCTATTTTCTTGGCTTAATCAAACCTATACAAGTACATGTATATATAAACACCGGATCAAGTGACCCAAACCCAAAACTCCCTTGACCAACTCTATGGGAGATTAGATTAACCCAAGCCATGTACACCCATCACTTGACCTAATCTCACCTATTCTGGGCCCAGACCTGGCCCATAAAGAGTTGATCCCTTGAGGCCCACATAACCTAGATCTCAAGAACCCGAAAGGCCCACAGCCTTTCAACCTAGGGCCCAACTAGCCCTAGAGCCTCCATGAAGCCCTCATGAATGATGGACCTTGACCTTAGCCTTGGTCCCCTGGGCCTTGGGCACACCACCTGGATCATAACAATATGTTGACTCATTTTACAAATAGATCAGCACATTTCATAAATAGCAATCCTATTGCTAATTACATAACAGAAAATAACTCAATCAAAATAAATCATGAATATTCCTTTAGATCTAATCTAACACATTCATGATAAATTTCACAATTGAACCTTTACAATTAATTTCTTTCGCTACTTCATCTGCATGGGATATAATTGCAGCGGCACCCCTACCGCCATAGGAGACCCCATCGAATGGGAGGAGAGGGCCTTTAAACCCTACTTTTCTCCTATGATCGGATGGCCATGGCAACCAACCCAATTCGATTACTTGCTACTTGGTTCAAGTATATCTAAATATATCAATTTCAAAATTTAAATTTCAAATTTAAATTTTAAATTTTGAATTTCAAATTTCAAATAAATTTCAAATTTTTGAATTTCAAATTTTGAATTTTAAATTTTGAATTTCAAATTTAAATTTCAACCAAATTTTAAATTTCAAATTTCAAATTTTAAATTTCAAATTTTTGAATTTTGAATTTTGAATTTCAAATTTCAAATTTCAAAATTCAAATTTTGAATTTCAAATTTTTGAATTTTGAATTTCGAACAACTTTCAAAATTCAAATTTTAAATTTTTAAATTTCAAATTTTAAATTTTAAATTTTAGATTATAACTTAATCTACGCATACAAATATATATATCATATCTAAGAACCCACTCTGATACCATTTGTGGGAAATTCAGTGCAGGGGTAAAATGATAATTTTAAAACTTTTTCAAAATCATAATTTTACAGTGAAAAAATATTAATTAATCTAATTAATTAATATAAATTTATCCTACACTAAGATCTAAATATGATATATAGCATGCATGCATTTAAATTTGAAATTCAAATTTGAACAATGAACACTTTATTGTAATATGTTCAGAACACAATACCTTTGTGCGGGTAGTAGATCGCCGCAATCTGATCACCGTCGGAAGAGTCTGATTGTCACGATGTAGTCACACAGTGTGTCTGACCTCTGTGGATTATCCACATGAAACTCCCAATCTGATCGACTCCTCACGAGTGCTAGCTGTTGTAGAGCCCTTTTGACGGTCGATGCTGATCGAACTCCTTCGATTGATGTCTGTTGATTTTTTGGATGCTTCAGATCATCAATAGACATATTGAGAGGATGTTGAAGATCTCTTTGAGATTTTGTGGGCTCACGACACTCGTAGCTCACTTTCTCACTTTTCGAACCCCAGGCTAAAACTCTAGGGAACTCATCGGAAACCTTGCACCCACTTTTCTTTCTTTTCTTTCTTTTTCTCTTGGAAGGATATGGACTTCTTTCTCACACACAAGACTTCTCATGCCCTAAAATTTTTCTCCAAAAATCTTCTTCTTGCACGCCCCACTCTTCTCCTCCTTTTTAACAACGTCAAACATCTTATCCAAAAGAAAGGATAAAGATGAGTAATTGCACATTTGAATTTAAATCAAATTTTGAATTCAAATGGACACCAACTCATCCCTTATCCACTAAAGGCGTGAGGCATGGCTTAAATTGTGCTGGAGTGATTTCATGAGAAACCTTTTCTCATGTAATAAATGGGGCGTAAAAAAAGGGATAAGGCGCAAAGATTGATTGCCCATTCAAATTCAAACTTTATTTTGAATTTGAATGGCCAACCAATCATCCTTATCCATTCATATGACACATTAAAGTGGGGCGTGGAGAGGGCTTGGCATGAGAAAAAAATTCATGAGAAGTTCCTTCTCATGAATTCAAATGGGTGCAATGGAAGTGAGGAGGCGCATGGAGATTGGATCAAGGTGTTTTAATTATTTAAACCAACCTAATTGAACTAAATAAGTTAGGTCCAATTAGACTAATTTAAACTCAACTTAATTAGATTTAATTAGGCTCAATAAAATCCTAATCAAATCAGGAATTGACTAAGCCCAACCCCTGATCAAATCAGAGACCAAACCATCTCGACGATTAGGTCAACTCTTAACCTAATCGGGTCAAACCCAACTGAATCTAATTCAATTGGACTTGATCCAAAAATAATTACTCAATCAAATTGAGTTAATTAGCAATCAAATTACTAATTAAACCTCTCATAAATACTGAGTCCAAATCCGATGGGCAATCGGGCATCAGAATTCATCAATATGTAACCCTGATCGAAAAGTCCCAACCAGTGGGACTCTTGACCCCGATACCCATAATGTGTGGAACTCATGATCAGAGAATCCTGATTCTCGATCATCGAGTCCCAAATATGTAGAATTCTACATCAGCCATCAGATCAGATAGGAACCTCTAATGTGTGTGACCCCATAGGTTCGAACCTAAGCCGGTAGCACAAGAACCAATTCCTGTACTAATCGAAGTGACCATCTAGCAATGGTACCTGATGTCCAGATAGGTCGAAGAGTCGCAATCACAACACTCAGAACCTACATGAATATGGTTACTGTATAATTCATCCTTTTGACCCCTGTGTTTAGGATGACTCAGAGTTAAACTATCAACCCTGATCAGATCATCCGAATCATGCTCAACTCAAACAGTCCTGTGACTCCTCACAAGGACTACCCTGGCCAAGATTTTGCTAAATTGAAACATGACTGTACACAGCTCCTAAACTGGAGTGGTCAATCCCATCTTGACACACGCACCGATAAGTCAAGTACTTGACTATACCCAGCAGCCTTCCGTCATTGAATTAAAAATTTAGGTAGTCAGTGCCTAAGTGCAGTGAGTTGCTTGCAAGTCACTGTGGCGATCTCAGGTCTAAGGGATATCTATATCCATATTCCATCGAAGCAAATCTTGACAGCAGAAATAGCTCCAGAGTCGGTCACATTCAGTACAGATGTACCCTTACATCTCACTGTATGCCATACCAGTGTCTCCACACTCATTGGTTAAGAGGACAACCAACCTATATGGCACACAATGACCTATGCTTGATAAACATTGTCGTCCTTGGTAACAACGTATCATTTGGTCGCGAACAGATTTAAGGACTAAACGACAAATCCTCTTTGTCGAGTCTAAATAGTCCTAAGGACTTCACCACAACATAGGAGTTCATTAGAAGATGAAACATTTTATGATGAAAAATATCAAAATAATTTTTATTAATTCATAATTCATATACAAATACAAGAATGAGCACAACCGTCAACAGGACAAATGAAGAATCTCTCCCAAAAGTACAGGATCTAAATAGATATCTGTACCCTTAACAGTGGATGTTACTGTTCCATTGCTATAGCTCAAATTCAGATAAAATTTCCTAACCAAATACATATAGGTAATTTCTTTAAGTGAGCAGTAAAATCTTCAACCTTGATCTTTGATTTTTGAACAAATGGAGAACCCCTCTTTCAAAAAATTTGAAATCTACATTTTTCCGGGTTCTACCTTTCTAACAGATAAGGAAATTTTACTGGGGCTTAATGGAGACCGAGAAGAACCTGGAGCAGATGAGGTCTGAGAAGCCTGTCTCTTCCTGTGCACGCCCTCTTCCAACTCGCGGACCAACTTCCTTCTTTGTGGGAGCTTCATTTTTGGAGCCATTTCCACCACCAGAGCAAGCAAGGGGTCTTGGGAGATAAAATATGTGAAGAGATAGAGGGATTTTAGGAGAAAGATAGAGATTTTTGGAGGAGTGAAACCCCGATTTGGAGGAGAAGGGTGGAAGCTAGGGCACGCTCAATCCATTCCAATCAAGGGAGGAAAAGGGGAAAAACTCGATTCCCAAGGGGCGATTTGAGGTGGAAGGGGTGATGGGAGAAGAATCTTGGGGGTAGGACTTGGATTTGGAGAGGAAGAAGAAGGAGACCTAAGGTTTTGGAGGGAGGAAGAAGACGGTGAAATGAGTCGGCTCAAAGGAGTGGAATTTCAACAAAATAAGAAGAGCCCATGGGATTTTGGCCAAAACTGCAAGTTTGCCATTGGGTCGACCCTAGGGGGTCGACTCATGGTTCACAAAATTCAGAAAAATTGATAAATAATTTTTGAAAAATTCGAAACTCTGGGAGAAGGATATTTGCTCAATGATCAATTATGAGAATGATAATTTTAAGCTTTTAAGCCCAAGAGAAATGATGAGAATTGAGTTCAAAGAATTTTTGACATTGATCCCTTGGGATCAGAGAGATATTTAAGCAAATGGATCAAGGATTCCTAGCTTTCTCTTAATTTCACAGAATCTATCTTCACTTAGGGCCTTTGTAAAGATGTCGGCTAATTATTTTTTAATATAAACATAGTCAAGAATTATGTCTTTATTTTGAACATGTTCTCTTATAAAATGATGCCTGATTTCAATATGTTTAGACCTAGAACGCTGAATTGAATTTTTAGTAAGATTTATGGCACTAGTGTTATTACATCTTATGGGAGTTTCATTAAGTTTGATACCAAAATCTTCGAGTTGTTGCTTAATCCACAAGATTTGAGCACAACAACTTCCGGCTGTAATATATTCGCCTCAGTCGTAGACAGCGCTACCGAATTTTGTTTCTTGCTAAACCAGGAGATTAGGTTAACTCCAAGAAATTGGCAAGTTCCACTAGTACTTTTTCTATCTAATCTACATCCAACAAAATCAGCATCTGAATATCCTATTAAATCAATTGATGAGTCCTTAGAGTACCATAATCCTAGAGTTTGAGTACCATTCAAATATCTAAGGATTCTTTTAACAGCATTCAAGTGAGATTCTTTAGGATTAGATTGAAATCGAGCATAAAGACAAACACTAAACATAATATCAGGTCTACTTACAGTTAAATATAGTAGAGAGCCAATCATACCTCTATAATATTTTAAGTCTACACTTTTACCTTCTTCATCCTTGTCAAGCTTACATGAAGGGCTCATGGGTGTGCCAATTGCTTTGGAGTTCTCCATTCTAAATCTTTTGAGTAATTTCTTGTGTACTTGCTTTGGGTGATGGAGATTTCTTCCTTTGTTTGTTTGATTTGGAGTCTGAGGAAGAATGTAAGTTCTCCCATCATGCTCATCTCAAACTCCCCCTGCACGAGCTTTGCAAAATCTTGACAAAGAGATTCATTAGTAGACCTAAAGATAATGTCATCAATATATATTTGTATAACTAATATATCATCTTGATTTCTTTTAATGAAAAGGGTTGTGTCTACATTGCCTCTTGAAAAACTATTATTAAGTAAAAATTTGCTTAGCCTTTCATACCAAGCCCTGGGTGCTTGTTTCAAACCATATAGAGCTTTATTTAATTTAAAAACATGATTAAGAAAAGCATGATTTTCAAAACCTGGGAGTTGTTCTACATAGACTTCTTCAGTAATATATCTATTCAAAAAGGTACTTTTGACATCCATTAGAAATAATTTAAATTTCATAAAGCAAGCATATGCAAGTGAAGTCTAATTGCCTCAATCTATTAACAGTGCAAAGGTCTCATCAAAATCAATTCCTTCTTCTTGATTATAATCTTTAGCAACAAATCTTGTTTATTTCTTATTACATTTCTATGTTCATCTAATTTATTCCTAAAAACCCATTTTGTGCCAATTATTGAATAATTTTTAGGTCTTGATACTAAAGTCCATACATTATTTCTTTCAAATTGATTAAGTTCCTCTTGCATTGCATTAATCCAATTATAATCATTTTCAGCTTCTTCAATGGTTTTAGGTTCAAGATGAGAGACAAAAGCACAATGATTGAATGCATCTTTAAGTGAGGAATGAGTTCTTACCCATGCATAGGATCACCAATAATTAGCTCCTTAGGGTGATTGTGAACATACCTCCATTCTTTGGGTAGGTCATTTATACCTTGAGATTGTTCTTGATGTTCTTCACCTTCCTCATCCTGTTTGTCTTCATGTTCCTCATCATCTTGAATTATAGAATCTTTTAGAGTGATCTCCTTCATTCTTTCTATAAGAGGATCTGCATCATCAACACCTTCATTCTTCTTGAAGGAAGATCGTTAGTTTCATCAAAGACAACATGTATTGACTCCTCTACTACCAAGGTTCTTTTGTTGAAAATTCTAAAAGCTTTAATAGATGAGGAGTAACCAAGAAAGATTGCTTCATCGGATTTTGCATCAAATTTTTCAAGTCTTTCTTTACCATTATTTAATACAAAACATCGCAACCAAAAATATAAAAATATGCAATATTAGGTTTTCTTCCTTTTCAAAGCTCATAGGGGGTTTTATTTAAAATTTATCTAATCAAGATATGATTTAAAATGTAACATACTGTGTTAATAGCTTCCGCCCAAAAGTATCTTGGAAGGTTGCTTTCACATAGTATGGTACGAGCCATTTCTTCTAGGGTTCTATTTTTTCTTTCTACTACCCTATTTTTTTGGGGTGTCCTAGGTGCAGAGAAATTATGGCCTATTCTTTTTTCATCACAAAATTTTTCAAAGTCTTGATTTTCAAATTCAGTTCCATGATCACTTCGAATATTTTGAATTAAAAATCCTTTCTCATTAGTGACTTTTCGATAAAATTTAGTGAAAACTTGAAAAGTTTCATCCTTGTGTGCTAAAAAGAAAACCCATGTAAAATGAGAGAAATCATCAATAATTACAAAACCATATCATTTTCCTCTAGACTAGTAGTTTTAGTAGGTCCAAATAAGTCCATGTGCAATAGCTCTAAAGGTCTAGAGGTTGAAATAATATTTTTAGATTTAAATGAAACTCTTGTTTGTTTACCTAGTTGGCATACATCACAAATTTTATCCTTTTCAAAATTTAATTTTGGCAAACCAAAAACCAATTCTTTCTTAATTAATTTTGAAAGTGAATGCATGCTAATATGTGCAAGCCTACGATACCAAAGCCAACTAGTCTCATTAATCTTGGCATTCAAAGATACTAGGTATTGCATGTTTATCTTGGATAGATCATTCAAATCTACCATATAAATATTATCATGTCTATGTCCAACAAATTTAATGCCTTCATTAATAGGACTAGTTACAATGCAAACAGAAGATTCAAAAATAACTTTATATCTTTTATCACAGAATTGACTAATACTTAGTAAATTATACTTTAAACCATCTACTAACAAAATATTTTCAATGTATTTGGAGGAGTAATACCAATGTTACCTATACCGATGATCTTTCCTTTGCCATTGTCTCTAAGGTGACCATCCCTCCATTCTTAGCATCAATGTGATGAATTGGGATTCATCACCGTCATGTGTCTCGAGCATCTACTATCAAGATATCATTTTTGTTTCCTCATTGGGATGCTAAACACACCTGCAGGCAAAAGTCAAGTTTTTGTTTTAGGTACCCAAGCTTTCTCGGGTCCTTTTTGGTTAGTCATAATGGTTCCTTTTGGAACCCATATTTTCTTTACATTTGAGTTTTCAGATTTGTTAGAGAAGCAAGTGTATGACTTGTGTCTACTCTACCACATTTGAAGCAAGTAATATTAGAAAACTTGTTACTTGAAGAGTTTACATAGATATTTTTCAGATACTTTTGTTTCTTCAAGGGGTTATAGCCAAGTCCAGCCTTATCATACACGACCTTTTGATTTTCAAAAATCATATTAAGTTTATTAGAACTCAAAGTGAATTTTTCAACTATTGGTTTTAGCTTGGCAATTTCATTCTTTAAACTTTGATTTTCTTGAAGCAGGGTGGATTTTTCAATTGAAATGCTTTCATTTTATTTAGTAAAGATTGATTTTTGATTTTAGATCTTTATTTTTTATCCCTAGTTTCTTTAGTTTATCAATTAAATCATAAAAAGCTTCATTAAGTTCTTCAAATGTAAAGTCACTAGGGGTTTCAGAGTTTACCTCATTTTCATGTGCCATAAGGCACAAGTTGGCTTGTTCAGTTGAGTCTTCCTCTTCGAAGCTTGAGTCATCACTCCCACTCTAAGTGGCCATCATGGTCTTCTTCTTATACTTCTTGGGACCCTTCTTCAGTTGTGGGCATTCGGACTTGAAGTGTCCCAGTTTCTTGCATTCATAGCAGATAAGAGATTGGTCTTTGTCCTTTTCTTTGCTCTGTTCCCCTTTTGTGAGTGGCCTCTTCCTCATTCCTTTTTTTTTTTCTTAAAAACTTCTTGAACCTTCGGGTAATGAGTGCCATCTCTTCATCCTGCTCTTCATTATCGATGTCATCAGTTTCTTCATCTAGTTGAGCTATGGATTTGAGGGCGATTGTTCTCTTCTTTTTGACTTCTTCCTCTTGATGTGTTTCATGCTCAACTCATGTGTCATCAATGATCCAAGAAGCTCTTCCAAAGGTAGGATGTTCAGATCTTTAGCTTCTTGGATGGCGGTCACTTTGGCTTCCCAAGTTCTTGGTAAGGACCTGAGAATCTTTCTTACAAGCTCACTGTTAGAATAGGACTTACCAAGACTCTTTAAACCATTTATAATATCAGTAAAGCGAGTAAATATTTTAGTTATAGACTCATCATGCTCCATTTTAAACAATTCATATTTATGCACGAGCATGTTAATTTTGGACTCCTTTACTTAATTAGTTCCTTTATGGGTTACTTCTAATCTGTCCATATTTCTTTAGCAGACAAGCACGTTGAAATGTGATTAAATTCATTAGCATCAAGAGCACAATATAGAACATTCATAGCTTTAGCATTTAGTTGGGCCATTTTCTTATCAACCTCATCCCACTCTTTTTCGGTTTGGCTGATTCCACACCATCAATAATTTTAGTGAGTGTGTGAGGGCCATTTACTATGATACTCCACATATCATAGTCAAGTGCTTGAATGAAGATTTTCATCTGAGCTTTTCAATAGGTATAATTGGACCCATTGAAAAATGAAGGTCGGTTAGTGGACTGCCCCTCGGCTAGAGAAGTACCAACTTGAGTTGCCATAGATCTTTAGCTCTTTGATTGATTAGATCAAAATAGGACTAGAGCACCGGACTCTGATACCACTTGTTGTCCAGCTATGCAACCCAAGAGGGGGGGTGAATTGGGTTTCTAAAAATTTTAAACTTGACTTATGTCTTATGAAAAATGTTTAACAATAGCTAAATAAATAGGGAGAGTATAGTTGATTCAAGGCTAATGATTAAAAGCAAGAATGCAAGAGAATAAAGAAGTTCTAAAGAAGAGCAATTGGCACAACACAAACAAAAGGATTTATAGTGGTTCGGTGCCAACCTTGCATCTACATCCACTCTCCAAGCTCCTACTTGGGAATTCCAATCCACTAACTTGTATTCAACCTGAATACACTCGTCGAAAACTCCGACTCTAGCTATCCCAAGCTAGTCCACTTATTTTCTGGGTACAAGCCAACCCAATACACTCTGATTCAAGGTTTGGATCAACCTTCCCTTATTTTGGAATCCTTCCAAAACAAAAACAATAACTCAAATAGAGTATAACAGTCAATAGCATAGAAAATACAAAAGAAGCTCCTTTAATGAGCGAATGAGGCTTTAAATAAACTTTACTCAAAGAGAAGAAGGCTCTTTTTGATTTCCTTAAGGTAGTTGGAGACTTGAATGAGCACTTGAGGAGTTGGTAAGCTTGAATTAAAAGCTTCTTGAATGCTTTGAGTGAGCTCTTGCTTAGGGCTAAAAAGTATGCTTGAAATTCTCTTTTCAAAAATCTCTCTTCTTGATGATTCCCACCTTTTTATCCCTTTTATAGCTTTAAGAAATGGTGGAGAACAATCTGGGCTGAAATAGAGCCGTTAGACCACATTAAATGAGCATTAAAAGCACTTAAAATGGGTTAAAAACTAACTGTTGTGAACTTTCCCATCACAGGGGTCGACTCATGGGTCGACTCATGCTCATGGGTCGACTCATGGGTCGACCTCTGTGGAAAAACAACAGAAAACCAACAGAAAATCAAGGTTCTGTAAATTTGTCCTAAAAACAGCAGAGGTCGACTCATGGGTCGACTCATGCCTGGGGGGTCTACCCCATGGGATCGACTCACAAACTGTGCCAAGCCTGTGCCAGCCAAAAAAATCTACGTGCCAATCAGCTCATGGTGCCATAAGTTGACTCATGGGGTCGACTCATATTTTTCAAACATGAATATCTTTCAAAATACAAGTCCAAAAATAATAAAATTTTCACCAATGGATCACAAATCTTTTGTTCTATCACTTGATGCTTTCAAATCAGGGTTTGATAAAATTATGATTTTATCCCTGAAAAGCAATAAGTCTTTTTCAAGCGAAAATCATTAGTACCCCTTCAAATGCTTTGTAATCATCAAAATCAATCCAAGGAGCAACAATCTCTCCCTTTTTGATGATGATAAAATACTTGAGCAAAAGCATATATATGAAACATTAAGCATGAATTTCAAAGGAATGAAATGCATCATAGGTAGTTTGAAGATAAATAGAAAATTTGTTACCAAATTGAAAATTACTTATAAGTTCATTTGCTTGAAAAGAAGATTGATTCTTTGGCATGTGATACATGTGCCCATTTGCTTGTGTTGCTCGTTTGCCTAACAATTTGCCTATTACTTAATAATTTAAAATTTTGCTCATTTGATTATTTAATTTTGGTATCAGAGCAAATTTTTTTGTTATCAGAGTAAAGCAGAATTTGCCTAAGAATTTTGAAAATTTGTTCTTTGCTCATTTGAAAATATCTTATTTGCTCATTTGCTTGTTTCTCAATTGCTTAACATTTTAAAAATTTGCTCATTATTTAAATTTGGTATCAGAGTATGTCTTGAAAATTTGCTCATTTGATTATTTAAATTTGGTATCAGAGCATGCCTAAGAATTTGAAAATTTGCTCATATGCTTAACATTTTGCTCAATTTGCTTTTGATTCTTTTATCAATTAATTTGCTTTTGATTTTTTTATCAATTTGCTTTTGATTCCTTAATTTCTCCCCCTTTTTGACAGCATCAACAAAGATTGTTTACTCCCCCTTTTCTGAATATATTTTCTCTATTTCTTTCTTTTGATGGAATTAATTTTACTAATGTTACTTCTTTAATTTTTTTATTTATTCCTTAATTGCATATTATTTTACTCCCCCTGAATACAGCAAACATAAAAGATATACCATTGGATATCATAGATATAAATTGCAATTCATAGTATGCACATAATTGAAAGTAACTCAATTTAAAGGTCATACATTAAAAGTCAAAGAGTAGATATATATATATAATCAAAAAGTGACTGATACCATATAGTTGTTCCAATACAAATATCAAAATACAAAATTCAACCAGTCAACATCATTACATGGCCCAAAAGATAGATCCTAGAAAGAGACTAAAGATAAGACTAACTACAAGAATCTAGTAGAGCTCATGACTGGATGGATCAGAGTCAGATGAATCAGAGATGGGGTGAGGAGATGAAGGATCACGACCAAGGGCTCGACCTCTACCCCATCTGCCTCTACCACGAGTGGAGGTGCTGGCACGAGTAGACGGTGAGATGATCCTGAAGGCTGAGAAGCAATAGACTGAACTGCAAGAGAGAGTCCGATGGTGTCCAGAAGGTTCGAGCTCTCGAAACAGACTGTAGTAGTGCAGTGAACTGGGTAGATGCATGCTCACTAGAGCCTCTGATCTCTCTCCTCAGGAAATCAAATCCACTCTCCAATACTCCTTAAGTCTGGCTGCCTCCATAGATAGGTCTGAAACCTCAGTGGTGCACTCCTGTGGCTGTGGATGTGCCAGAGCTAACACTTACCCCTGCAAGTCAAGTACTCTCCCAGTTAGTCTCAATATATAACCCTCAAGCTGCTGAATGCGAACTGACTGATCTGAAATCATCTGAAAGACAGTGGAGATGTGAGGGATCAAAGTCTGATCAGATGCATCATGTGATGTGGATCCCTGTGCAAAAGCTGAAGTGCCCCACTGTCGAGAAAGTAAGGAAGCCACACGGAGAGATCACTCTATCTGGTCATCAGCCAATCTGATCTCTGAGGGATGTGCTCTGCTGTCTGGCTGCTAGACTGGAGTGTGCCTCCTAGTAGACTCTGATGGGCCAGCCTCGGATCTGAAACGAACTGAATGTCTGGCGATGGTGCCCTGATATCATGGAGAGGTGATGAAGGACCTTCTTCCTCAGCTCTGTCCTCAATTCTCTCTTCTGCACCCTTAGTCCAACCACTATCAGTCCTAGTAAATCCCATGCGGTGCAAAGTATGTTGGTTGATGGTGTCAGAGTGAGAAAGCCTAGCTGCTGCCTCCCCCTCAAAACTAACTCCAAACCTCCTGAATACCAAAGTGAGGGCCATACCGAAAGGCAGATGTGCCTTGGATCTATTCAGGGTTTCCCTCATGGCTTCTATCATTAATGCTAGGAGGTTTAGGGGGGTTTGGGTAATCACATGAAACATGATGCAGATATCTCGGCCTGAGAGGAGGTCATGTCTACCACTTCTAGGGAAGAAAAGCTTTGTTACCATTTGATGTAGTATCCTCATCTCAATGGAAAGGATCTTGGCCTCTAGTTTGTTTAGGCTTTCTGAGAAGGTTCCTCCTAAAATCACATTAATTCCTTCTTCCTTGATTGGGAGTTCCATGTTTGAGTATCCCTCACAGGGCAAATGAAGAATCTCTCCCAAAAGTACAGGATCTAAACAGATATCTATACCCTTAACAGTGAATGTTACTGTTCCATTGCTATAGCTCAAATTCAGATAAAATTTCCTAAGCAAATCCACATAGGTAATTTCTTTAAGTGAGCAGTAAAATCTTCAACCTTGATCTTTGATTTTTGAACCAATGGAGAACCCCTCTTTTTCAAAAAATCTAAAATCTATATTTTTCCTGGGTTCTACCTTTCTAACAGATAAGGAAATTTTACTGGGGCTTAATGGAGACCGAGAAGAACCTGGAGCAGATGTCGAAACAGGAATGGAAGCAGATGAGGTCTGAGAAGCTTGTCTCTTCCTGCGCACGCCCTCTTCCAACTCGCGGACCGACTTCCTTCTTTGTGGGAGCTTCATTTTTGGAGCCATTTCCATCACCAGAGCAAGCAAGGGGTCTTGGGAGATCAAATATGTGAAGAGATAGAGGAAATTTAGGGGAAAGATAGGGATTTTTGGAGGAGTAAAACCCCGATTTGGAGGAGAAGGGTGGAAGCTAGGGCACGCTCAATCCGTTCCAATCAAGGGAGGAAAAGGGGAAAAACTCGATTCCCAAGGGGCGATTTGAGGTGGAAGGGGTGATGGGAGAAGAATCTTGGGGGTAGGACTTGGATTTGGAGAGGAAGAAGAAGGGGACCTAAGGTTTTGGAGGGAGAAAGAAGACGGTGAAATGAGTCGGCTCAAAGGAGTGGAATTTCAACAAAATAAGAAGAGCCCGTGGGATTTTGGCCAAAACTGCAAGTTTGCCATTGGGTCGACCATAGGGGGTCGACTCATGGTTCACAAAATTTAGAAAAATTGATGAACAATTTCTAAAAAATTCAAAACTCTGGGAGAAGGATATTTGCTCAATGATCAATTATGAGAATGATAATTTTAAGCTTTTAAGCCCAAGAGAAATGATGAGAATTGAGTTCAAAGAATTTTTGACATTGATCCCTTGGGATCAGAGAGATATTTAAGCAGATGGATCAAGGATTCCTAGCTCTCTCCTAATTTTACAAAATCTATCTTCACTTAGGGCCTTTGTAAAGATGTCGGCTAATTATTTTTCAGTATAAACATAGTTAAGAATTATATCTTTATTTTGAACATGTTCTCTTATAAAATGATGCCTGATTTTAATATGTTTAGACCTAGAATGCTGAATTGGATTTTTAGTAAGATTTATGGCACTAGTGTTATCACATCTTATGGAGTTTCATTAAGTTTGACACCAAAATCTTCGAGTTGTTGCTTAATCACAAGATTTGAGCACAACAACTTCCGGCTGTAATGTATTCGGCCTCGGCCGTAGACAGTGCTACCGAATTTTGTTTCTTGCTAAACCAGGAGATTAGGTTAACTCCAAGAAATTGGCAAGTTTCACTAGTACTTTTTCTATCTAATCTACATCTAGCAAAACAGCATCTGAATATCCTATTAAATCAATTGATGAGTCCTTAGAGTACCATAATCTTAGAGTTTGAGTACCATTCAAATATCTAAGGATTCTTTTAACAGCATTCAAATGAGATTCTTTAGGATTAGATTGAAATCGAGCACAAAGATAAATACAAACATAATATCAGGTCTACTTACAGTTAAATATAGTAGAGAGCCAATCATACCTCTATAATATTTTAAGTCTACACTTTTACCTTCTTCATCCTTGTCAAACTTATATGAAGGGCTCATGGGTGTGCCAATTGCTTTGGAGTTCTCCATTCTAAATCTTTTGAGTAATTCCCTTGTGTACTTGCTTTGGGTGATGGAGATTCCTTCCTTTGTTTGTTTGATTTGGAGTCCGAGGAAGAATATAAGTTCTCCCATCATGCTCATCTCAAACTCCCCCTGCATGAGCTTTGTAAAATCTTGACAAAGAGATTCATTAGTAGACCCAAAGATAATGTCATCAACATATATTTGTATAACTAATATATCATCTTGATTTTTTTTAATGAAAAAGGTTGTGTCTATATTGCCTCTTGAAAAACCATTATTAAGTAAAAATTTACTTAGCCTTTCATACCAAGCCCTGGATGCTTGTTTCAAACCATATAGTGCTTTATTTAATTTAAAAACATGATTAGGAAAAGCATGATTTTCAAAACCTGAGGGTTGTTCTACATAGACTTCTTCAGCAATATATCTATTCAAAAAGGTACTTTTGACATCCATTTGAAATAATTTAAATTTCATAAAGCAAGCATATGCAAGTAGAAGTCTAATTGCCTCTAATCTAGCAACAGGTACAAAGGTCTCATCAAAATCAATTCCTTCTTCTTGATTATAACCTTTAGCAACCAATCTTGCTTTATTTCTTATTACATTTCCATGTTCATCTAATTTATTCCTAAAAACCTATTTTGTGCCAATTATTGAATAATTTTTAGGTCTTGATACTAAAGTCTATACATTATTTCTTTCAAATTGATTAAGTTCCTCTTGCATTGCATTAATCCAATTATAATCATTTTCAGCTTCTTCAATGGTTTTAGGTTCAAGATGAGAGACAAAAGCACAATGATTGAATGCATCTTTAAGTGAGGAACGAGTTCTTACCCCATGCATAGGATCACCAATAATTAGCTCCTTAGGGTGATTGTGAACATACCTCCATTCTTTGGGTAGGTCATTTATACCTTGAGGTTGTTCTTGATGTTCTTCACCTTCCTCATCCTGTTTGTCTTCATGTTCCTCATCATCTTGAATTGTAGAATCTTTCAGAGTGATCTCCTTCATTCTTTCTATAAGAGGATCTGCATCATCAACACCTTCATTCTTTCTTGAAGGAAGATCGTTAGTTTCATCAAAGACAATATGTATTGACTCTTCTACTACTAAGGTTCTTTTGTTGAAAACTCTAAAAGTTTTACTAGATGAGGAGTAACCAAGAAAGATTGCTTCATCGGATTTTGCATCAAATTTTTTAAGTCTTTCTTTACCATTATTTAATACAAAACATCGGCAACCAAAAATATGAAAATATGCAATATTAGATTTTCTTCCTTTTCAAAGCTCATAGGGGGTTTTTTTTAAAATTTATCTAATAAAGGTACGATTTAAAATGTAACATACTATGTTAATAGCTTCCGCCCAAAAGTATCTTGGAAGGTTGCTTTCACATAGCATGGTACGGGCTATTTCTTTTAGGTTCTATTTTTCTTTCTACTACCCCATTTTTTTGGGGTGTCCTAGGTGCAGAGAAATTATGACCTATTCCTTTTTCATCACAAAATTTTTCAAAGTTTTGATTTTTAAATTCAATTCCATGATCACTTCGAATATTTTGAATTAAAAATCTTTTCTCATTAGTGACTTTTCGGTAAAATTTAGTGAAAACTTGAAAAGTTTCATCCTTGTGTGCCAAAAAGAAAACCCATGTAAAATGAGAGAAATCATCAATAATTAAAAACTATATCATTTTCTCCTAGACTAGTAGTTCTAGTAGGTCCAAATAAGTCCATGTGCAATAGCTCTAAAGGTCTAGAGGTTGAAACAATATTTTTAGATTTAAATGAAACTCTTGTTTGTTTACCTAGTTGGCATGCATCACAAATTCTATCATTTTCAAAATTCAATTTTGGCAAACCAAGAACCAATTCTTTCTTAATTAATTTTGAAAGTGAATGCATGCTAATATGTGCAAACCTACGATGCCAAAGCCAACTAGTCTCATTAATCTTGGCATTCAAGGATACTAGGCATTGCATATTTATCTTGGATAGATCATTCAAATCTATCATATAAACATTATCATGTCTATGTCCAACAAATTTAATGCCTTCATTAATAGGACTAGTTACAATGCAAATAGAAGATTCAAAAATAACTTTATATCCTTTATCACAGAATTGACTAATACTTAGTAAATTATGCTTTAAACCATCTACTAACAAAATATTTTCAATGTATTTGGAGGGAGTGATACCAATGTTACCTATACCGATGATCTTTCCTTTGCCATTGTCTCCAAAGGTGACCATCCCTCCAATCTTAGCATCAAGTGTGATGAATTAGGATTCATCACCAGTCATGTGTCTCGAGCATCCGCTATCAAGATACCATTTCCTGTTTCCTTTGGTATGCTAGACACACCTGCAGGCAAAAGTCAAGTTTTTGTTTTAGGTACCCAAGCTTTCTTGGATCCTTTTTGGTTAGTCATAATGGTTCCTTTTGGAACCCATATTTTTTTTACATTTGAGTTTTCAGATTTGTTAGAGAAGCAAGTGTATGACTTGTGTCCTACTCTACCACATTTGAAGCAAGTAATATTAGAAAACTTGTTACTTGAAGAGTTTACATAGATATTTTTAGATACTTTTGTTTCTTCAAGGGGTTATAGCCAAGTCCAGCCTTATCATACACGACCTTTTGATTTTCAAGAATCATATTAAGTTTATTAGAACTCAAAGTAAATTTTTTAACTATTGATTTTAGCTTGGCAATTTCATTCTTTAATCTTTGATTTTCTTGAAGCAGGGTGGATTTTTCAATTGAAATGCGTTCATTTTGTTTCAGTAAAGATTAATTTTTTGATTTTAGATCTTTGTTCTTTATCCCTAGTTTCTTTAGTTCATCAATTAAATCATAAAAGCTTCATGAAGTTCTTCAAATGTAAAGTCACTAGGGTTTTCGGAGTTTACCTCATTTTCATGTGCCATAAGGCATAAGTTGGCTTGTTCAGTTGAGTCTTCCTCTTCGAGCTTGAGTCATCACTCCCACTCCAAGTGGCCATCATGGCCTTCTTCTTGTACTTCTTGGGACCCTTCTTCAGTTGTGGGCATTCGGACTTGAAGTGTCCCGATTTCTTGCATTCATAGCAGATAAGGGGTTGGTCTTTGTCCTTTTCTTTGCTCTGTTCCCTTTTGTGAGTGGCCTCTTCTTCATTCCTTATTTTTTTTTTCTTAAAAACTTCTTAAACCTTCGGGTAATGAGTGCCATCTCTTCATCCTGCTCTTCATTATCGATGTCATCAGTTTCTTCATCTAGTTGAGCTATGGATTTGAGGGCGATTGTTCTCTTCTTTTTGACTTCTTCCTCTTGATGTGTTTCATGCTCAGCTCATGTGTCATCAATGATCCAAGAAGCTCTTCCAAAGGTAGGATGTTCAGATCTTTAGCTTCTTGGATGGCTGTCACTTTGGCTTTCCAAGTTCTTGGTAAGGACCTGAGAATCTTTCTTACAAGCTCACTGTTAGAATAGGACTTACCAAGACTCTTTAAACCATTTATAATATCAGTAAAGCGAGTAAACATTTCATTATAGACTCATCATGCTCCATTTTAAACAATTCATATTTATGCACGAGCATGTTAATTTTGGACTCCTTTACTTGATTAGTTCCTTCATGGGTTACTTCTAATCTATCTCATATTTCTTTAGCAGACAAGCAAGTTGAAATGCGATTAAATTCATTAGCATCAAGAGCACAATATAGAACATTCATAGCTTTAGCATTTAGTTGGGCCATTTTCTTATCAACATCATCCCACTCTTTTTTGGATTTGGTTGATTCCACTCCATCAATAATTTTAGTGGGTGTGTGAGGACCGTTTACTATGATACTCCACATATCATAGTCAAGTGCTTGAATGAAGATTTTCATCCGAGCTTTCCAATAGGTATAATTGGACCCATTGAAAAGTGGAGGTCGGTTAGTAGACTGCCTCTCGGCTAGAGAAGTGCCAACTTGAGTTTCCATAGATCTTTAGCTCTTTGATTGGTTAGATCAAAGTAGGGCTAGAGCACCGGGCTCTGATACCACTTGTTGCCCAGCTATGCAACTCAAGAGGGGGGGTGAATTGGATTTCTAAAAATTTTAAACTTGACTTATGTCTTATGAAAAATATTTAACAATAGCTAAATAAATAGGGAGAGTATAGTTGATTCAAGGCTAATGATTAAAAGCAAGAATGCAAGAGAATAAAGAAGTTCTAAAGAAGAGCAATTAGGCACAACACAAAGAAAAGGATTTATAGTGGTTCGGTGCCAACCTTGCACCACATCCACTCCCCAAGCTCCTACTTGGGAATTCCAATCCACTAACTTGTATTCAACCTGAATACACTCATCGAAAACTCCGACTCTAGCTATCCCAAGCTAGTCCACTTATTTTCTGGGTACAAGCCAACCCAATACACTCCGATTCAAGGTTCGGATCAACCTTCCCTTATTTTGGAATCCTTCCAAAATAAAAATAATAACTCAAACAGAGTATAACAATCAATAGCATAAAAAATACAAAAAAAGCTCCTTTAATGAGCGAATGAGGCTTTAAATACACTTTACTCAAAGAGAAGAAGGCTCTTTTTGATTTCCTCAAGGTGGTTGGAGATTTGAATGAGCACTTGAGGAGTTGGTAAGCTTGAATTAAAAGCTTCTTGAATGCTTTAAGTGAGCTCTTGCTTAGGACTGAAAAGTATGCTTGAAATCCTCTTTTCAAAAATCTCTCTTCTTGATGATTCCCACCTTTTTGTCCCTTTTATAGCTTTAAGAAATGGTGGAGAACAATCTAGGTTGAAATAGAACCGTTAGACCACATTAAATGAGCATTAAAAGCACTTAAAATGGGTTAAAAACTAGCCATTGCAGAACTTTTCCGTCACAGGGGTCGACTCATGGGTCGACTCATGCTCATGGGTCGACTCATGGGTCGACCTCTGTGAAAAAATAACAGAAAATTAAGGTTCTATAAATTTGGCCTAAAAATAGCAGAGGTCGACTCATGGGTCGACTCATGCCTGGGGGTCACCCCATGGGTTCGACTCACAGATTGTGCCAAGCCTGTGCCAGCCAAAAAAATTTGCGTGCCAATCAGCTCATGGTGCCATGAGTCGACTCATGAGGTCGACTCATATTTTTCAAACATGAATATCTTTCAAAATACAAGTCCAAAAATAATAAAATTTTTATCAATGGATCACAAATCTTTTGTTCTATCACTTGATGCTTTCAAATTAGGGTTTGGTAAAATTATGATTTTGCCCCTAAAAAGCAATAAGTCTTTTTCAAGCGAAAATTATTAGTACCCCTTCAAATGCTTTGTAATCATCAAAATCAATCCAAGGAGCAACAAGATCTATCTCATAAATCTTTATTGGATGCTTCTCGAGATCCTTTATGAACAATTTGTTTAAACAACCAAATTTAAATCGATGTCAGTATAGGAATAACTTCCTAATTAGGAGGATGTCATCTATATACAATTCAAGAAATGTGACAATACTCCTACTAACCTTCTTATAAACATATATTTTTCTCAAAAAATATTTGATCACATCAAATGATTTGATCACATCCAATTTATATTCTTTGTCTCCCATGAGGAACACTTCTTCTATGTTCTCTGTCAAAATACCTATGTATCTTTGAGTAGATGAAGGAGGGGCTACATGTAGTGACTTAATATGAATTGGTTCTATGACTCATTACTCTTAAGAGACTTTCTCTTTTGAACTAATTCTCTCACTATTCCATCTTGGACAAACTATTTCTCCAAAATCTTAGTATGTCAGGTCACAATCATATTGTGATCTTTTGGGAAGAAATTAATATTCTTAAAACTCTTTAGGATACCTTTAAATGAGTCTCATAGATCTAACCTCTAACTTAGTCCGTATGCCAACACTTGATATGGGCCGGGCTTCATTCGCATGCCACATCTCATACGATATGACTTAGAAGAAACTCTATTCATTAAGTTAAGCATATTTCTAAAAAAAATAAGAAAATATTAGTGAAGCTTATCATGGATCAGATTATATTGAATAGAATCTGTTGGGTATAAAATACCCACAGCCGGAACCCACGGGGAACCGACATCAGCACAGCTCCGCCCGGACTCCTACGGGAGCCGGGCTCCACCGCCGACATCAGCACAGCTCCGCCCGGACTCCTACGGGAGCCGGGCTCCACCGACGACATCAGCACAGCTCCGCCCGGACTCCTACGGGAGCCGGGCTCCGCTCTCAATATCAATTGCTGGTAAGCTCAGTCCGGACTCCTACGAGAGCCGGACTTCACCCTTGACTTTGTTTGCAGCGCAGCTCCGCCCGGACTCCTACGGAGCCGGCTCCCCCGACTCACCAGCTCCGCCGACTCCTACAGAGCCGGCTCCCCGACGCTCAGCACAGCTCCGCCCGGACTCCTACGGAGCCGGGCTCCGCTCTCAATATTAATTGCTGGTAAGCTCAGTCCGGACTCCTACGAGAGCCGGACTTCACCCTTGACTTTGTTTGCAGCGCAGCTCCGCCCGGACTCCTATGGGAGCCGAGCTCCACCGACGACATCAGCACAGCTCCGCCCGGACTCCTACGGGAGCCGGCTCCATCACCGACATCAGAATGGTTCCGCCCGGACTCCCGGGCCTCCACACCGACATCAGAATGGTTCCGCCGGACTCCTACGGAGCCGGGCTCCACCACCGACATCAGAATGGTTCCGCCCGGACTCCTATGGGAGCCGGGCTCCACCACTGACATCAGAATGGTTCCGCCCGGACTCCTGCGGGAGCCGGGCTCCACCACCGACATCAGAATGGTTTCGCCCGGACTCCTACGGGAGCCGGACTCCGTCGCCGACATCAAAACAGCTCCGCCCGGACTCCTACGGGAGCCGGGCTCCGCTCTCAATATCAATCGCTGGTAAGCTCAATCCGGACTCCTATCAGAGCCGGACTACACCCTTGACTCTGTTTGCAGCGCAGCTCCGCCCGGACTCCTACGGGAGCCGGGCTCTGCTGCCATCATCACAGCTCCGCCCGGACTCCTACGGGAGCTGGGCTCCGCTCACGACGGCTCCGACCATTGCCGAGCTTCAATCGACAGATCCACGCCCCCTGACAGGCCCTCAAAACGGCCGCGACCCTGCTCCACCTCCTGTGGCGGACTCCACGCAGTGTCATCATTCCCTGACAAGCCACGGCAGCCATAGCCGCCCTGCTCCACTTCCTGTGGCAGACTCCGCACAGCTCCATTATCCCCCTGGCAGGCCACAGTAACGGCCACGAACCTGCTCCACCTCCTGCGACGGATACCATGCGATTCTCCTGACGACGGACGCTGCTCACCCCTCATAACGGATTCCACGTGGCAAATCGAGGTGATACCCACGTGTCTGCTCCATTATCTTTCGCAATCAATTCCCCTGACCATGGGCGGCCCACTACCAGGCAGTTACACACGTCGCCATCAGTCCGTTGCCTCCCCCACCTATAAAAGGGGGGGACTCAGATACGTTATCTTCTAAGCCCTCTCTTCTATCTAAAAACTCTGCTAAATTCTCCGTTCGAGCACTCCATTCTTGTTAGGCAGAGAACTGACTTGAGCGTCGGAGGGTCTTGCCGGAGCAACCCCACCTCCGATTTAGACTTCCCTTGCAGGTCCCGGCGGCGACCGCGGCTTCCTCAGCTCCAGCTTCTCCGGCGCAGGCGAATTTTTGCACCAACAGGATTGGCGCTAGAGGAAGGGGCTGTGTCTTCGCAGCACCCTTGTTCTTGAAGGAGCGCTCAACGGAGCCACCTCCGGCCATCTCTCCGTCATCTACTCCTAATCCTCCCCTGCGAGATCGACACCCGATGCCTCCGCGCAGGGCGTCCACCCGGCGGTCCACGGCCTCTGCGGCCAGATCTCAGGCTCCGGCCTCCCCTCCCGTTTCTCAGCCGGCTCCTCCTCCCCCTCCGACGACGGCGGTCGGCGCGGAGCAGTTTGACTTGCTGGCGCAGCAGGTCAAGGGCCTCGTCGAGGCCGTACAGGCGATGCAGCAGCAGCCGCCGAGGCGTCAGCGCATCCGGAAGGGGCATCTCCGGAACGCCAGAACCCGGCGGTGGGGCGGGCCACTGGGCTAGCCGCCCCGTCCTTCCCGAGAAGGCGAATCCGAGGGTGGAGAGCCCTCAGTCGGACCACGACTCCACCCCTGGGAGATCCCTGCCCCCGTTCTGCCAAAGAACCCTCGAGACTCGAAGTCGAGAGGTTTCCTGGACCGGAGGCTCCAGGAGATGAACCGGCGGATCGAAGAACTCCGCCATGCGCCTCCGCTTACAGTGAGGATATCTGCACTGACCCTCCCTTCTCCAAATGATTATGCAGGAACCGATCCCGCCGAATTTCAAGCTCCCCCAGTTTGAAAGCTACGACGGGACGTCGGACCCGGTGGACCACCTGGAAGCCTTCTGAACGATGATGCTGCTTCATGGTGCCCCCGACGCCATCTTGTGCTGGGCTTTCCCGTCTACTTTGAAGGGAGCAGCCAGAAACTGGTACTCGGCACTGAAGCCGGGTACCATCTTCTCCTTCGACCAAATGAGCCACCAATTCGTGGCCCATTTTGTCAGCAGCCGACATCCCCGGAAAGGTTCGGAGTCCCTCATCAACATCAAGCAGAGGGAAGGGGAGTCCATACGGGCCTACATCGACCGCTTCAACATCGCGGCGTTGGAGGTCCGAACTTGGACCAGTCGGTTGCCATGGCCACCCTGAAAGGTGGCCTTCAGAAGAATGACCTTCTGTACTCCCTGAGAAGAAGTACCCCAGGGATTTCGCTGATCTGCTGGCTCGGGCTGAAGGATACGCCCGAGCGGAAGAGGCCTTCAAAATGAAGGATGAAGAGACTGCAAGGGAGCGCCAGGTGGGAGATTCTGGCAAGCCCGCGGTTGAGAAGAGGCCAAGGGAAGCCCGGCCTCGCTCCCGATCCCCTCCTGGGCATAAGCACGCCCATACTCCACCCCGGGCACGCAGGCAGAGGAGCCCGGACAACAGGTTTCGGCGGGGTTCCCCGTCAGGGAAGTTCCGCAGCTACGCCCCCCTCAACGCCTCGAAGGCCTAGGTACTGATGGAGGTCAGGGAGCTGATCCCTAGGCTGGAGAGGATGCGCACGCACCCCGGGAAGCGCAACCCCAACAAGTTCTGCCTCTACCACCGCGACCACGGCCACGACACCGAAGAGTGCATCCAGCTCCAGGACGAGATCGAGGAGCTCATCCGGCGAGGTCGGCTCGACAGATTCATCCGCCGCAGGCCTGAGGGTAGAAAGACCGGCCAAGAGCCCTCCCACCGCCCGAACCGCAGAAGAGGGAGGAGCAGCCCGGTGACCGGCCTCCTATTGGGACCATCGACTCCATCGTCGGAGGGCCTCAAGGAGGAGCGGGAGAACTGTAAATGTATTGCTTACTGTTTCGTTTTGAATCTACTTTTCTTTCTAGCTAACGCACTCCTCCCGCTTAACGCGGATGCATTATGACTGGATATGATCTCTCCAAAAAGCAACGGTCGTGTCAGGAACAGGAGGAGAACCTCATCCTGACATGAGCAAAGTCGAAGGCTCGGTTCTTTTAGACCGGATGGGGGGAGAGGCCTTACAACGCCCTAATGTGCCCCCACAGCCCTGTTAGGGATAGGAGAAAACCTCGCCCTAACTTGAGCAAAGTCGAAGGCCCGTTCTTTTAGACCGGATGGGGGGAGAGGCCTTACAACGCCCTAATGTGCCCCCACAGCCCTGTTAGGGACAGGAGGAAAACCTTGCCCTAACTTGAGCAAAGTCGAAGGCCCGGTTCTTTTAGACCGGATGGGGGGAGAGGCCTTGCAACGCCCTAATGTGCCCCCATAGCCATGTCAGGAACAGGAGGAGAACCTCGTCCTGACATGAGCAAAGTTGAAGCCCGGTTCTTTTAGACCGGAGGGGGGAGAGGCCTTACAGCGCCCCAACGCCCCCACAAGCCAGGCTGATGACGAGAACCTCGCCACTGGCTCAAGCAAAATGGAAGACCCGGACTCCTACGGGAGTCGGGCTCCGCCGCCAAGGTAAAGCTTCACCCGGACTCCTACGGGAGCCGGGTTCCGCCGCCAGGTAAAGCTTCACCCGGACTCCTACGGGAGCCGGGTTCCGCCGCCAGGTAAAGCTTCACCCGGACTCCTACGGGAGCCGGGTTCCGCCGCCAGGTAAAGCTTCACCCGGACTCCTACGGGAGCCGGGTTCCGCCGCCAGGTAAAGCTTCACCCGGACTCCTACGGGAGCCGGGTTCCGCCGCCAGGTAAAGCTTCACCCGGACTCCTACGGGAGCCGGGTTCCGCCGCCAGGTAAAGCTTCACCCGGACTCCTACGGGAGCCGGGTTCCGCCGCCAGGTAAAGCTTCACCCGGACTCCTACGGGAGCCGGGTTCCGCCGCCAGGTAAAGCTTCACCCGGACTCCTACGGGAGCCGGGTTCCGCCGCCAAGGTAAAGCTTCACCCGGACTCCTACGGGAGCCGGGTTCCGCCGCCAGGTAAAGCTTCACCCGGACTCCTACGGGAGCCGGGTTCCGCCGCCAGGTAAAGCTTCACCCGGACTCCTACGGGAGCCGGGTTCCGCCGCCAGGTAAAGCTTCACCCGGACTCCTACGGGAGCCGGGTTCCGCCGCCAGGTAAAGCTTCACCCGGACTCCTACGGGAGCCGGGTTCCGCCGCCAGGTAAAGCTTCACCCGGACTCCTACGGGAGCCGGGTTCCGCCGCCAGGTAAAGCTTCACCCGGACTCCTACGGGAGCCGGGTTCCGCCGCCAGGTAAAGCTTCACCCGGACTCCTACGGGAGCCGGGTTCCGCCGCCAAGGTAAAGCTTCACCCGGACTCCTACGGGAGCCGGGTTCCGCCGCCAGGTAAAGCTTCACCCGGACTCCTACGGGAGCCGGGTTCCGCCGCCAGGTAAAGCTTCACCCGGACTCCTACGGGAGCCGGGTTCCGCCGCCAGGTAAAGCTTCACCCAGACTCCTACGGGAGCCGGGTTCCCCGCCAAGGTAAAGCTTCACCCGGACTCCTACGGGAGCCGGGTTCCGCCGCCAGGTAAAGCTTCACCCGGACTCCTACGAGAGCCGGGTTCCGCCGCCAAGGTAAACTTCACCCGGACTCCTACGGGAGCCGGGTTCCGCCCTAAGAAAGACTTCGCCCGGGCTCCTAAGGAAGCGGGCCCCATCCGCCACTTCGCCAGCAAAGGTTAAAAACGGTGGCGAGGCTCGGCCACATGACGAGATCGGATGGAAGGGAAGAGCCCTTTCCCACGATGACCGCTAAGCCAAACAAGCCAAACAACGAGAAAGGGTCGGCGAACGACAACATTGATGCTACGCGCGGACAAGGTAACACAAAACACCTTTTTCTCATTTCCGATATATGTACTACAGGGCCAGGACGGCCATAAAAAGAGGGACAAAATGACAAGAAAGGAAATGGGGGGCAGCTACAAAAAGGGGGTGACTACAAAAGAACTCTAAGGAGGCCCTGCTCCCTCTAACATAGGGTGATCACCTCCATCCCCCGACCAGGACCGCCTTAGGGTCTCCACCATTTCCTCTAGTTCCTCCTTCTTTTACAGCATATCCTGGAGCGCCTGACGAAGTCGCCGGCTCTCAGCCTCCGCTTCCCGATGCCACTTCCGCAAGACTTCGGACTCCGCCTCTGCGTCCGCGACGGCCTTTCGCTCAAGCCCCAGCTGGATTTTTACTTGTTGAAGCTCAGCTGTCTTCTCCCCAAGGGAGACGAAAATCCCTTCGACAGTGCCTCTCAGGGCCCGGAGCTCTTCGTTATCTTGGGCGTTGGCAAGCTGCGCCCTAGTAACCAACTGCCTCTGGAGGCGAACCACCTCGTCCGCCGATCGATGGAATCTCCCCTTGAACTCCTCTACCTATCGGCGCCAGCTGGCCCGCTGCACATCGTGGCTCATCTCGGCATCTTGAAGCTGCTTCTGGAGGTCGGAGACCCTCTGCGACCATTTTTGGGCATCGTCAGCCCCACTAGGGTCCGGGATGAGTTTCCTTCCAGCTGGCCAATCTTCCTCTGCGCAGCTGAAAGCTCCATCTTAAGGGCGCTGATCCTGGCTTCTTGAGCCCAAGTTCGGTCACTGGCGCTCTTCTTGCATTCCTCAAGCTCTTTTGTGAAGCTCGCCTTCCTCCGACTGTAGTCCATGATCGCCTTCACTTGGATACTCCTGAAGTGGGCGGCCTCGGCAGCGGCCTCGGAGTAGCATTTTTTCGCCTGACGGAGCTCGCCTTCCGACTTCTTCAGCTTCCTCGTCAAGTGGAGGACCTCCTTTTTCAACCGTCGGATAGCGGACTTCAGCGGGACCCCCAGGGGCAAGGGGAGTGCTTCAGCGAGACACTGCCATTGGATTGTAGGAACCAGATCTAGGGTTTCAGGGTTAGATCTTGAAAAAGAGGGTTAGATCTTGAAACTTTTTCAAGATCATACAGCGGAAGACTAAAATAAATCAAAATTTATTTTCTAAGATCAGAAAATCCCTAGATCTAAGATCCTATTACATGATTATTACATGGTATTAAATCAAAAATTAAAATATATAAATATAGCATGAACTACATGTTGATCATATCAACATGTTTTTATACTACATCTAATGTATGTATTAAATAATAGATCAGATCTATTACCTTGCAAGTTAGACGTTCTAACCTTGCTGATCTGGGCTTGAGGATGATGTTGCAAGCCGCACACGCGTCCGGCCTCTAGGAGTCGTCCACACAAGCCCACGAATCTCGATCAGAAGTCCTGCTTCAGGAAATCAGCACAGTATGCTAGTACTGCGCTGATCCTTCTTTGATGGTTGATCAGGTGCCTCCTTCTTCTTGATTTGGACTCTTCCAAAGATGGAAAGTAGAAGGAGGAGTTTCAGATCTGAGACGCTCTCAGGAAACTCAAGATGGAAGGAGGAAAGATATGAAAATAGAAACCCTAGAAGAAGACCCTCTTCTTCTTCACATTTTTCTCTCTAGACACCCAAACTTGCGTCTTTTATATCTCCACGACCCAAAGGTATTTCTCTCTGATTTTTGGATGGAAGAAAGGCTCTCAAAAAACTATCTCCCTTTAAAATTTCACGAAGAAATCATCTTATATAGAGAGATATGATAGAGTCCTTGTCTAGGTCAAACACCTAGTCAAGGCTTATCCAAACATGGCAAGTTAAGGGACGCCCAACTCTTGAGCACCTCCTCCATATTTTCGTGCATGGATCATCAGAAAAGGGTGTACAATGTAAACCCTAAAAGCCACGAAAATTCAAAAAAAATTTGGATAAATTCGGTGCAAAATTGAAAGAGTTTTGGATTTCTAAAACTCTATCTCATAGAATTCGAAATCCAAACTTATTCCTTTTAGATTTGATCCAAATCACCTTCCATGTAAGAAAGAAGAGAGGAGACCTTTTGTGAACGTGGGAGAGATCTGGGAGAGGGCTTTTTTACACAAAATAAGTGGAGATTGGCGTTGAATAAGAGAGAGGGCGTGGAGAAGGTTTATGTGGCGCAAGGTGGAATCCTAGTCCTACTAGGATTCTGTCTCATAACTTGTTTTAATTTGGTTTCCCAAACCAAATCAAATCAAAATTAGATCAACCCAATTAAAATAGGTCTTAACCCAATTAAGAACCTAATTTAATCAGATTAAATTATATTTAAATCTGATTTAATTTTCTAATCAAATTAGAAATTAGATTGACCCAAGTCCTAGTTGAACTAGGACTAGTTTTTCCTTGCACTTGGCTTATCCAATAAACCAATTGGACTTGATCCAATCAAGCCCAAACCAAATCTAATTAAATCATATTTAATTAGACTTAATCTCATCCCATTGGCTTAATCAAATTAAGACAATTAGCAATCAAATTGCTAATCGATCCTCCTGCAACACTTGCACTGGGTTAAATATCAATCGTATTGATCATCTAACCCTAGAACGATTCTTAATCGTTGATCAACCATCTGATCGGATCATGAACTCTAATGTGTGTGACCTCATAGGTTCGAACCTAAGCCGGTAGCATAGGAACAAATTCCTATACCAATCGAAGTGACCATCTAGCAATGATACCCGACGACCGGATAGGTCGAATGTGTAGAACAACATCCTTAGAACCCATGCGGATATAGTTTTCATATAATTCATCCCCTTGACCAAAATGATCATAGGACACCCCAGAGCTCAACTGTCAACTCTGATCAGGTTGTCCACATTGTATTTCAAAATATCAAATCCATCTGATGGATTACCCTGGCCAAGGTTTTGCTAAATTGAAATACAGCGACTCATTCTTCTCCAACTCTTGGAGTGGTCAATCCCATCTCGATCACACTCTGACTTCGCAAGTACTTGACTGTGCCCAGAAGCCTTCCGTCCCTGAATTAAAAATTCAGTTAGTCCAGTACCAAAGCACAGTGAGTTGCTTGCAAGTCACTGAGGCGATCTCAAGTCTAAGGGACACTTATACCTATATCCCATCAGAGACATTCTCGACAGCAGAATGCTCTGGAGTTGGTCACGTTCAATGACGATGTACCCTTACATCTCACCTGTATGCCATACCAGTGTCTCCACACTCCTTGGTTAAGAGGACAACCAACCCATATGGCCTACAGCGACCTATGCTTGATAGAAGCTGTCGTCCTTATTAACAGCCTATCATTTGGTCGTGAACAGTTTTAAGGACTAATCGATAAATCCTCTCTTTATCGAACTTAAATAGTCCTAAGGACTTCATCATAACAACGGAGTTCATTAGAAGATGAAAGCTTATGATGAAAATGCCAAATATATTTTATTTATTAACAAATCAATTACAATACTTGGTTGCTCAACCGTCAACAGCTTGACGATTGGCTTTTTGGGACACATTTCCCAACAACTCCCACTTGTCCTAAAGCCACTCGGCACAGTATCTAATACCCATCTTCGACTTGTGGTTGTCGAACTCCTTTATTGCCAGGGCTTTAGTGAAGGGGTCGGCTATGTTCTCCTTTCAGTCGATCTTCTGAAGGTCGACGTCACCTCGATCCACGATCTCTCGGACCAGGTGGAAGCGGTGCAAGATGTGCTTCATCCGCTGATGTGCTTTGGGTTCCTTCACCAGAGCTATGGTACCAGTGCTGTCGCAGTAGAGCAGGACTGGACCATCGAAGGAGGATGCTACTCCAAGCTCATTGATGAATTTCCTCAGCCACACAGCTTCCTTCGCGGCATCCGATGCTGCGATGTACTCCGCTTCACAAACAGAGTCCGCCACAGTATGCTGCTTGGAACTCTTCCAGCAGATGGCTCCACCATTCAGAGTAAAGATATAACCCGACACACTCCTGCTATCATCATGGTCAGATTGAAAGCTGGAGTCTGTGAACCCCACAAGTTTCAGATCTGACTCGCCATAAACCAACCATTGGTCCTTAGTATTTCTCAAATACTTAAGGATGGCTTTAACCACTTTTCAGTGGTTTTCTCCAGATCAGATTGGTATCTACTCACTACTCCTAGTGAGTATGCCACATCTGGCCTTGTACATATCATGGCGTACATGATAGATCCCACGACTGAAGCATATGGGACTCTACTCATACGCTCTCTCTTCAGGAGTTGTCGGACAATCCTTCTTAGAGAGAGAAATTCCTTGGCCTATCGGTAGATAGCCCTTCTTGGAATTCTCCATGCTGAACCTCTTCAGCACAGTGTCTATGTACATGGACTGGGATAACCCAAGCATCCTTTTAGATCTATCCCTATAGATCTTCATCCCTAGGATGTAGGATGCTTCACCCAAGTCCTTCATGGAGAACTGTGATGACAACCAAACTTTTATTCCCTGTAGTGCGGGGATGTCATTCCCGATTAAGAGAATGTCATCCACGTACAAGATAAGGAATACCACAACTGGACCATTTGCCCATTTATAGATGCAGGGCTCTTCTCCATTCTTAATGAAGCCATACGTTTTGATCACCTTATCAAAATGCATGTTCCAACTCCGAGAAGCTTGCTTCAATCCATAAATGGATCTCTGAAGCTTGCACACCTTGGACTCATCTGTGGATGTAAACCCTTCAGGTTGTATCATATACACCTCTTCAGTCAGCTCTCCATTCAGGAAAGCTGTCTTTACATCCATCTGTCAGATCTCATAATCCAGATGGGCAGCTATTGCAAGCATTATCCGAATAGATTTGAGCATTGCCATAAGGGAAAATATCTCGTCATAGTCAATACCATAACGTTGACGATACCCCTTGGCAACCAGACAGGCTTTATAGGTCTCCACCTTTCCGTCTGCGCCCCTCTTCCTTTTGAAGACCCATTTACACCCAATGGGTTTAACCCCTTCAGGTGGGTCAACTAATGTCCATACATCGTTGACCTTCATGGACTCCATTTCGGATTTCATGGCTTCAAGCCATTTCTCGAAATCAGGTCTCTGCATAGCATCCATATAGGTGATCGGATCCTCATTATTCTCATCAAGTTCGATGGGATCACCATCCCGGACCAAGAAACCGTAGTATCTGTCCGGCTGACGCGGTACTCTACCGGATCACCTTAATGGTGCAGGTATATTGGGCTCCGGATCTGATCTAATCATATCCGACTCAGGTTCAGCTATTGGTGTCGGTCCTTCTACCTGTTGAACTTCATCAAGTTCAACCTTAGAGGCAACGGTTCCTTCACCAAGGAACTCCTTTTCTAAAAAGATTGCCTTAAGGCTGACGAACACCTTTTGTTCATCAGCATGGTAGAAAAATATCTTTTTGTCTCTTTGGGGTACCCTATGAATGAGCATTTGTCAGACCTAGGTACAAGTTTGTCTGTGACTAATCGTTTGACATAGGCCGGGCACCCCCAGACCCTAAGGTGTGAAAGTACTGGCTTACGCCCTATCCATATCTCATATGGAGTCTTAATTACAGACTTACTTGAAATCTTATTTAATAGATAACAGGCTGATTCGAGTGCATATCCCCAGAAGGATATCAGCAAGCTAGCAAAACCCATCATGGATCGGACCATGTCTAACAGAGTCCGATTCCTCCTTTCAGACACACCATTATGCTGTGGTGTTCCTGGAGGAGTCCATTGAGAGAGAATCCCATTCTCTCCTAGATATGTGAGAAACTCACTAGAAAGGTATTCTCCTCCTCGATCAGATCGAAGAGTTTTAATACTCTTCCCAGTTTATTTTTCTACTTCACTTCAGAATCGTTTGAACATTTCAAATGAATCCGACTTATGTTTCATCAGATAGACATATCCATATAGGTATAGGTCATCCGTGAAAGCTATGAAGTAGAAATATCCACCTCTAGCACTGGTGCTCATGGGCCCACATACATCAGTATGTACTAGGCCCAAGAGCTCAGTAGCTCTCTCACTTTTCCAGTAAAAGGTGACTTGGTCATTTATCAAGAAAAACAAGTTAAATGAATCACATGTATAATAGAATACATATAGTATATCACTAAAGTAGAAGTAAAATATCTACCTCTAGCACTGGTGCTCATGGCCACATACATCAGTATGTACTAGGCCCAAGAGCTCAGTAGCTCTCTCACTTTCCAGTAAAAGGTGACTTGGTCATTTTATCAAGAAGACAGAACTCACAGGTTGGAAGTGATTCACAATCACTGACTTTGAGGATTCCCTCTTGAGTCAACCTGTTTATTCTGTTCTTATTTATATGACCTAGCCTCCAATGCCATAAGTAGATATTTGACACACTATCTAATCTAGGGTGCTTGCCAGTAGAATAGACTCTTATCAGGCTTGATCTTTTTGGTCTGGCTCTGCACAGATGTCCCAGCCTGAACTTGCACCTTCTTGACTTTCTTCTTCTTGTTCTTCTTTCCTTTCTCAAAAGGTCGAGAAC
This sequence comes from Elaeis guineensis, assembly GCF_000442705.2. Classification (NCBI taxonomy): domain Eukaryota; kingdom Viridiplantae; phylum Streptophyta; class Magnoliopsida; order Arecales; family Arecaceae; genus Elaeis; species Elaeis guineensis. The sequence goes on along the minus strand of NC_026001.2, from coordinate 50,954,405 downwards.
CAGAAGATGAACCTCCCACTGAGTTCACTGAGTTCACCGACTCCTTGAGGAGTTGGTGATCCTTCTCAAAGTTCTGAAGCAACCCCATTAACCCATGGTAGTTTACTTCAGGCTTTGTCATTCTATAATGAGTGAGGAATGGGAGACAAGACTTGGACAGCGAGTTCAGTATTGCATCTTTCCCAAGCTGCTCATGCAAAGGAAAGCCGAGCTTGCTCAATCATTCCATCAGCTCGATCATGTACAATACATGATCAGTGATAGAGACTCCATCCCGTATTTTGGCGTTGAAGATGGCACAACTAGTCTTGTGCCTCTCTACGTGATCGGGTGTGCCAAAGGCATCCTCCAACACTTGAAGCATGTCCTTTGGCTGAGCCATCTCGAATCTGTGACTGAACTCGTCGCTCATAGCAGCCAGCATGATACAGCGCACCGTGGTCCGGTCACTGAGCCACTTCTGGTAAGTGTCTCTGACTGTTCCACGTGCATTGACAGCTGGCTCCTCAGGTGCAGGATCCATTATCACATATAGGATCCGTTCATGCTCCAGGACTATCTTCAACTTTCGGTACCAGCTACCGAAGTTGGGTCCCACCAACTTATCATTGTCCAACAATGATCGGAGCGATAGGGAAGTGGCCATATTTGCACAAAGGAGAACCATAACCTAATTAGTAATTGATTCATTAAACCTAAAGATTTGGACTTTAATCAAAAGGTTTCTCCCACTATTTTATTCGAATTGGTAGCCTCTACCTTCAATTCGAGGAATTACCCTAATTCCTTAGCGGGTACTAGAATCCACTTAGACTGCACATAAGCCCAACTTTGGTTGGCCAACCCATGTACATCTAAGGGTAGGTTCATAACCAATTGTTTCTCTAAACAATTTCTAGTAATTTTAATTTTGCCCCAGAAACCTAATCAGTAGGCTTTGGCCTCCACTGTAAGGATCCAGTTAGGTCCAACCATTAACATAATCATACTTGGTGTATCTAACCAACGAATGATTAAGCCCAACTTTGGTTGGCTCACCTAACCACCATTAGAGAGATACTTCCAAGTCGTCATATGATGAGTGATAATTCCATTAGTCAACAAGCACCAGGCCTTTGGGTCTGCAATGATTATTGAGTTCATGGACTCATTATCAAACACCTTAATGGGAGGCTATGACTCAGTTATCTCCATAACTTTATCATTTTAAGGACCTAATAATTTTAGAGGATTTAAATAATATAGATGATGAGGTCAGATGAACCAGCTTATCATGATCCTCCCACTGACTTCACCAAGTCAACTTAAGGGAGACCATTAAAAGGGCTGGTCTAGGAGCACCTAAATCAGTCACACTGATTTACCTAGCTGACATGGGTCAGCTCGAATAGTCAAGTGATCCGATCAAAACATAATTTCATCAAGAGGCCAGGTAAGTTCGATCAGTGGGAGGGTCTGCCAAAGCTTGCCTTAGACACCATCATGAATGGCCAGGTAAGCGGGCTCCCAATTAAAAACCACCGGTCTGGTTTACCTTAGACACCAACTGGTTTAATTAGTTTCGATTAGATCAACCTAACAGTTCGTGCTAGACCGCTTAGCCAAGAATCAAGTCCATTTGGTTCTCGTTAAAGACATGGACTTGACCAACTACAACTATTGTAATTGATCTAGAGAATCTTTGACCTAATCTAAGACAACAATTGATTAGATTTAGTCAATTCTCTAATTTAGTCCATCTTTAATCTAACCATAGGTCTATCCCAATTAATAGACCTAATTCCCACTAACCCATTAACCCAATGTGTTATGATTTGTGTCTTAGGTTCTTCAATTCACAATCCTAGAACCTAATCAAACACCTTCTTAATTCTTAATTAAGTTTTGGGCTGAGGGTTGGGTTCGGCTTTTCAAAAAATAATTTTCATATTTGTAAAATAATTTTACAATATGATTCTACCAACCATATTGCATGTTTGATTCATAATCAAGATGCAAGTGAAATAAACATAAAACTACTTTAGATCTAATCTAAACAGGTTCATGTAATTGAAACAATTTCAACTTTAAATAATTTCTTTGCATAAAAATTATTAACAAAGAGATTTTATTTCAGATTTAAACATCTTTTAAATCTAATAAATCATAAATTTAATCTAGATCATATCTAACAAATTTATGATTAAAGATAGATCTACACAAACTAGGACAACCTTTGCACTGTAAGGGGTAAACCTTACAGCAGGACAACCTTGCAGTTTGTGATTGATCTAAAATTTTAATTTCAGATTTAATAATCAGATTATAAATTAGATCTAATCTAAAAAATAATCTAAGCATGTATAAATAATCATGTAATAAAGAACCTGGGCTCTGATACCAATTGTAGGAACCAGATCTAGGGTTTCAGGGTTAGATCTTGAAAAAGAGGGTTAGATCTTGAAACTTTTTCAAGATCATACAGCGGAAGACTAAAATAAATCAAAATTTATTTTCTAAGATCAGAAAATCCCTAGATCTAAGATCCTATTACATGATTATTACATGGTATTAAATCAAAAATTAAAATATATAAATATAGCATGAACTACATGTTGATCATATCAACATGTTTTTATACTACATCTAATGTATGTATTAAATAATAGATCAGATCTATTACCTTGCAAGTTAGACGTTCTAACCTTGCTGATCTGGGCTTGAGGATGATGTTGCAAGCCGTACACGCGTCCGGCCTCTAGGAGTCGTCCACACGAGCCCACGAATCTCGATCAGAAGTCCTGCTTCAGGAAATCAGCACAGTATGCTAGTACTGCGCTGATCCTTCTTTGATGGTTGATCAGGTGCCTCCTTCTTCTTGATTTGGACTCTTCCAAAGATGGAAAGTAGAAGGAGGAGTTTCAGATCTGAGACGCTCTCAGGAAACTCAAGATGGAAGGAGGAAAGATATGAAAATAGAAACCCTAGAAGAAGACCCTCTTCTTCTTCACGTTTTTCTCTCTAGACACCCAAACTTGCGTCTTTTATATCTCCACGACCCAAAGGTATTTCTCTTTGATTTTTGGATGGAAGAAAGGCCTCTCAAAAACTATCTCCTTTTAAAATTTCACGAAGAAACTCGTCTTATATAGAGAGATATGATAGAGTCCTTATCTAGGTCAAACACCTAGTCAAGGCTTATCCAAACATGGCAAGTTAAGGGACGCCCAACTCTTGAGCACCTCCTCCATATTTTTGTGCATGGATCATCAGAAAAGGGTGTACAATGTAAACCCTAAAAGCCACGAAAATTCCAAAAAAAATTTGGATAAATTCGGTGCAAAATTGAAAGAGTTTTGGATTTCTAAAACTCTATCTCATAGAATTCAAAATCCAAACTTATTCCTTTTAGATTTGATCCAAATCACCTTCCATGTAAGAAAGAAGAGAGGAGACCTTTTGTGAACGTGGGAGAGATCTGGGAGAGGGCTTTTGTCACACAAAATAAGTGGAGATTGGCGTTGAATAAGAGAGAGGGCGTGGAGAAGGTTTATGTGGCGCAAGGTGGAATCCTAGTCCTACTAGGATTCTGTCTCATAACTTGTTTTAATTTGGTTTCCCAAACCAAATCAAATCAAAATTAGATAAACCCAATTAAAATAGGTCTTAACCCAATTAAGAACCTAATTTAATCAGATTAAATTATATTTAAATCTGATTTAATTTTCTAATCAAATTAGAAATTAGATTGACCCAAGTCCTAGTTGAACTAGGACTAGTTTTTCCTTGCACTTGGCTTATCCAATAAACCAATTGGACTTGATCCAATCAAGCCCAAACCAAATCTAATTAAATCATATTTAATTAGACTTAATCTCATCCCATTGGCTTAATCAAATTAAGACAATTAGCAATCAAATTGCTAATCGATCCTCCTGCAACACTTGCACTGGGTTAAATATCAATCGTATTGATCATCTAACCCTAGAACGATTCTTAATCGTTGATCAACCATCTGATCGGATCATGAACTCTAATGTGTGTGACCTCATAGGTTCGAACCTAAGCCGGTAGCATAGGAACAAATTCCTATACCAATCGAAGTGACCATCTAGCAATGATACCCGACGACCGGATAGGTCGAATGTGTAGAACAACATCCTTAGAACCCATGCGGATATAGTTTTCATATAATTCATCCCCTTGACCAAAATGATCATAGGACACCCCAGAGCTCAACTGTCAACTCTGATCAGGTTGTCCACATTGTATTTCAAAATATCAAATCCATCTGATGGATTACCCTGGCCAAGGTTTTGCTAAATTGAAATACAGCGACTCATTCTTCTCCAACTCTTGGAGTGGTCAATCCCATCTCGATCACACTCTGACTTCGCAAGTACTTGACTGTGCCCAGAAGCCTTCCGTCCCTGAATTAAAAATTCAGTTAGTCCAGTACCAAAGCACAGTGAGTTGCTTGCAAGTCACTGAGGCGATCTCAAGTCTAAGGGACACTTATACCTATATCCCATCAGAGACATTCTCGACAGCAGAATGCTCTGGAGTTGGTCACGTTCAATGATGATGTACCCTTACATCTCACCTGTATGCCATACCAGTGTCTCCACACTCCTTGGTTAAGAGGACAACCAACCCATATGGCCTACAGCGACCTATGCTTGATAGAAGCTGTCGTCCTTATTAACAGCCTATCATTTGGTCGTGAACAGTTTTAAGGACTAATCGATAAATCCTCTCTTTATCGAACTTAAATAGTCCTAAGGACTTCATCATAACAACGGAGTTCATTAGAAGATGAAATCTTATGATGAAAATGCCAAATATATTTTATTTATTAACAAATCAATTACAATACTTGGTTGCTCAACCGTCAACAGCTTGACGATTGGCTTTTTGGGACACATTTCCCAACATGGAAGAGGCAAGCGTCAAAGACCGATTCATTGCAAGAAGAAAGGCCGGAAAGAAGGAGCAGAGGGAGGAAAAAATCATCCACAAAAAGGAATTCGACTTTATTAATTGATCTTGAAGACAAATGAAAAGGAAGCATGATAACAAAAGAAAGGTACAAGGTCGGAGGTCTCAGACCTCGGGAGCGGGGGGTGGAGAGTTCGGCGCGGGGGTGCAACTGCTGTGGTGGCGGGCGAAGGGCCGGCCTCGTCGTCGGACTCCTCCAAGAATTCGAGGCCGAGATCGGGATATCTGCTGGCCACCCTCTCCCGACAAAGCTCAAACCCTTTGGTAAATGCCTCCAGGCCGAACTGGACGTTCAGCTCCCTCATCTCCGCGGAGGCCTTGAACTCCTCCACCGCAAGGGTCCTGGCCTCCGAGACTAGAACCGGAGTTTGCTCGGCCAGATGGGCGACTTCGGCCTCCGCCTTCCTCACCGACTCCTCCAGGCTCCGTCTCTCCGCCTCCCGGGCTTGTCTCTCCTCCTCCCGGGCTTGTCTTTCCTCTTCCCGGCCCTGTCTCTCTCTCTCCAGGGCCTCCCGGAGGGCGGCCACCTCGGCCGTCTTCGCTTGAAGATGGGCAGCCTCGTCCCGACAGCGCTCCTCCGCTCGGAGAAGGTCCCTTCTCGCGCGGCCCGACGCCTCGACGTAGGCGAAGAGCTGGTGCCCGATCTGCAAAGACAGATGGAGAATTACAACAAAGACCGAGCAACCATGCAAATAAACATCTGCTTACCTCAAGAAAGGATCCCAGAGTATCCCAGGCCCGCTGCTCGGGATCGGCATGGTCAATCCTCTCCACGACATCGGGCAGAATGCAGCCATCGAGCAGCCGACGGATTAGAGCCTTGTCATTGAAGGGATTCTCCGATCCCCCCTCGGAGCAGACGGACTCGTCTGCAGCGGCTCGGTGGCTGCTCGGCCTGCGGGCCACCGATTTTCTCCTCCTCCCCGCGACAGGCGCCTCCGCGGGGCGAGCCTCCGGAATGGGGACCCCAGTCGGTGGGCTCCCTGGGGGAGCCCGGGGGGCCGCTGGCTCGGCATCCGAAGGAATGTCGATCGCCGGGGTCGCCTGGACGGGCGCGGCCAGGCTCGTCTCCTCCACCCTGGCCCTCTTCGCCGAGCCGGAAGTCGTCGTGCCCTTCCTTTTCTGGGCTCTCATGGCCTTGGCAAGCATCCGTGTGGCCTCGGCGTCCATTGCTAAAAAAAATAAAAAAAAAAAGAGGGGGAAAAGAAAAGAAGAAGGAAAAAGCAGCACCAATCAGTTAAAAAAAAAAAAAAAAAAAAAAAAAAAAAAGAAGAAGAAGAAAGAAAAGAAAGAAGAGAAAGAGGAAAGAGGAAAAAGGAAGAGAGGGAAGAAGAAGACAAGAAAATGAAAGATGTATACTTGCTGGATCTTGAGGGCTCAGGCCGATGTTGAAGAGAAGCGGCTCCCTCAGTAGGTTTGGAAGGGAAGGAGCGGGATAACTAAGGAGCTTCTGGGCGGCCTGAAGGTCGTCCTCTCCCAGGCCAGGAGCCCGACGGACGGAATCCCTCAGAGACCCCCAAGGGGGTAGGCCCAATTCCAGGGTCGGGCAGTAAACAAAGAAGAATTTCTCCTTCCAGTTGTGAATCGAAGAAGGGGCGCCCTTCAGCAACCCCTTCTTGCCGAACTGGGGGGAGAAGTACCACCAGTCCTTCGCTGAAGGATGGCGTTTGAAGGTGTAGAAATGTCTGAATAAGGAGAGGGATGGCTGGACCTCGGCTATGTGGCAGAGAGAGAGAAACCCTATCAAAAACCTAAAGGAATTCAGGGCAACAGAAGCAAGTGAAATATCTAAAAAGTGAAAGAAGGCGGCGACGAAGTTTGGGAGCGGAAGCCGAAGCCCGGCACGAAAGGCCTCCTGGTACAGGCAAAAGCGGCCGGGAGGGGGAGCGCTGGCCCTATCAGAGGGGCCAGGAAGCTCCAGGTCGTACTCCGCAGGGACCCCGTATCGAGCCCTTATCAGGAGAAGTTCGTCCGGAGTCGACGAACACGAAATGGCGCCCGGCGTGAAAACCGGGCGAGGCCCTGCCCCGAGCGCGGGTTCATCCGCAGAAACGGGGGCCTGGGGGTTCGAAGCAGAAGAACTCCCAGAACTTGCGGAGACAGAAGATTCAGAAGACATTTTTTCTCGGGAAAAACCTAAAGGACCCTAGAAAGGCAAATCGAGAGGGGAACGAAACGCCAGAGGTCAACCCGGAGGAAGACACGAAGAGAGTGAAAAGACAAAAGATCCCTAGGCGGTGAAAAGAAGGTGGGCACTAACCTATCTTGCTCTGAGGACCCGGGGGGGGGCGAGAGATGGAAGGCGCCTATGGCTCGAAAGGGCGTTCGCGAAAGCAGACTCTCGGGGAGATGACAGACGCCAGCGAAAATCAAAAATGGAGTAGGACGCCTGAAGGGGGAGGACGGGTTTAAATAGACCCTGGGATCCGGCGCCATAATGATCTCGAATCCCCCCAGGCCAGTCCGCACTCGACACGTGTCCCACTCCCCATGGCAGACGATTGAAGGCGGCTGGCGGTTGGCAGGGCCATAATTACGCCGTACCTAGGCCAGTGTACCTGTGGGATTCTCGAAGCGCCCCCCTCGTATCGCCCCAACTCGAAAAGACTCCGGCACGCGCTCATTTAATGCCAAAATATCTGGGAGCAGCAGGGCGCGGAATTCGAAGGGACGATTTCGGCTGTACTTCTGTGTACTTCCTTCGTTTGAAATTCAAAACTCAGATGTAGGGGGACTGGTGTTGGGTATAAAATACCCACAGCCGGAACCCACGGCGGAACCGACATCAGCACAGCTCCGCCCGGACTCCTACGGGAGCCGGGCTCCACCGCCGACATCAGCACAGCTCCGCCCGGACTCCTACGGGAGCCGGGCTCCACCGACGACATCAGCACAGCTCCGCCCGGACTCCTATGGGAGCCGGGCTCTGCTCTCAATATCAATTGCTGGTAAGCTCAGTTCGGACTCCTACGAGAGCCGGACTTCACCCTTGACTTTGTTTGCAGCGCAGCTCCGCCCGGACTCCTACGGGAGCCGGACTCCACCGCCGACATCAGCACAGCTCCGCCCGGACTCCTACGGGAGTCGGACTCCACCGACGACATCAGCACAGCTCCGCCCGGACTCCTACGGGAGCCGGGCTCCGCTCTCAATATCAATTGCTGGTAAGCTCAGTCCGGACTCCTACGAGAGCCGGACTTCACCCTTGACTTTGTTTGCAGCGCAGCTCCGCCCGGACTCCTACGGGAGCCAGGCTCCACCGACGACATCAGCACAGCTCCGCCCGGACTCCTACGGGAGCCGGGCTCCATCACCGACATCAGAATGGTTCCGCCCGGACTCCTACGGGAGCCGGGCTCCACCACCGACATCAGAATGGTTCCGCCCGGACTCCTACGGGAGCCGGGCTCCACCACCGACATCAGAATGGTTCCGCCCGGACTCCTGCGGGAGCCGGGCTCCACCACCGACATCAGAATGGTTCCGCCCGGACTCCTACGGGAGCCGGACTCCGCCGCCGACATCAAAACAGCTCCGCCCGGACTCCTATGGGAGTCGGGCTCCGCTCTCAATATCAATCGCTGGTAAGCTCAATCCGGACTCCTATCAGAGTCGGACTACACCCTTGACTCTGTTTGCAGCGCAGCTCCGCCCGGACTCCTACGGGAGCCGGGCTCTGCTGCCATCATCACAGCTCCGCCCGGACTCCTACGGGAGTCGGGCTCCGCTCACGACGGCTCCGACCATTGCCGAGCTTCAATCGACAGATCCACGCCCCCTGACAAGCCCTCAAAACGGCCGCGACCCTGCTCCACCTCCTGTGGCGGACTCCACGCAGTGTCATCATTCCCTGACAAGCCGCGGCAGCCATAGCCGCCCTGCTCCACTTCCTGTGGCGGACTCCGCACAGCTCCATTATCCCCCTGGCAGGCCACAGTAACGGCCACGAATCTGCTCCACCTCCTGCGACGGATACCATGCGATTCTCCTGACGACGGATGCTGCTCCACCCCTCATAACGGATTCCACGTGGCAAATCGAGGTGATACCCACGTGTCTGCTCCATTATCTTTCGTAATCAATTCCCCTGACCATGGGCGGCCCACTACCAGGCAGTTACACATGTCGCCATCAGTCCGTTGCCTCCCCCACCTATAAAAGGGGGGGACTCAGATACGTTATCTTCTAAGCCCTCTCTTCTATCTAAAAACTCTGCTAAATTCTCCGTTCGAGCACTCCATTCTTGTTGAGGCAGAGAACTGACTTGAGCGTCGGAGGGTCTTGCCGGAGCAACCCCACCTCCGGTTTAGACTTCCCTTGCAGGTCCCGACGGCGACCGCGGCTTCCTCAGCTCCAGCTTCTCCGGTGCAGGCAGATTTTTGCTCCAACAGGATTTGGCGCAGGCGGATTTTTGCACCAACAGAATCTAATTTCTGCTCTCGACACCCCGTCAAATTGAGGTGCACCAGGAAGAATCCATTATGAGACTATGCTATTTTTTTGAGATTGGTTAGAAACTCCTACTAAGACATACACCTCTTTGATCTCATCAAAGAACCTTAAGGGTTTTCTAATTTATTTCTTTACTTCATATCTAAACTTTTTAAATTTTTTAAAATTTTAGATTTATATCTCACACATATACCCATACTGTGAACAGCCATCAATATAAATAATAATGTAAAAAAATCACCCTTTGCCTAGCTCATCAAATAGGCTGCATACATCAGAATGTATCACGGCAAGTATATTAGTGGTCCTCACCTCATGTCCCATAAAGGGTGGTTTGGCCATCTTTTTTTTTTGAAGATGGAATCCATAAATCGAAAATGACTCGAGAGTCGATGAGCCTTGGAGCTCATATTTTTTCAATTTATTTATTTTATCCTCTCCAATACGATCAAACCTGATGTAGCACATATACTTTGGATTTATCTCATTTATGGATCTCTCAGATTTTACGGTACTCACCGTCTGCTCAAATACTAATATCGAGCAGATCCAACATACCGTGTGAAGATATATCTCTTATCTTTTTCTTTAGATTCTTTCGGTACATAAAAACCCTTCACTTTGAACTCTTCAAGATTCCATCGGTAGTCACCAATTCAACCAAGATGCAATCGATTTTATTCATATGGTAGTTTACTATAAACTGCCTATATGAACTAGTAAGGAATTGTAGGATCAAATCTATTTATAATTCTTTGTGCTTGGACATACTGAGCTTCTCAAGCTCATTCAAATCCTTGATCATTGTCAAACAATGATTATGAACTAATTGCCCTTTGGTTAATGACGGATGGTTTGATGACATAGGGATATCTTGATTAGCTCAACTTTTTGAAAACTTAAAACCATTTTAGGTTTCTGAGCTAGTCTATATAACTTGATTGGTTAGTCAATTGGTTCTAAATTTGTGAGGATTGAAAGCTGATTTTTAATTTTATCAGAGAGTAGGGATTCTAATTAAATGTTTGTCCTTGTTTTTACATTTGTTCTAGAGACTTTTAAAACAAATGTGCTCCCATTAATTTTTTGGATCCCAACACTCCTTGGGCTGGAAAGCGAAAACCTCTTTGTGAGTTAGGGTTCCTAGTGGATATTGTGGTCCCACTGACTGGCACACACCTCACCTGACAGATCTTGGTGAACGTGTCAACAATAAGTAGATAATTCTTGTCCAATGCTTCTCAAGCAAACTATAGTGGATTTGGTCTTTAATTCTTGAGACCTCACCTGACAGATATTGATCTCATTTCTTTATTAAGTCAGACCCACTATTGAGCATGAGTGAACCCATCATTGGATCCTCACTTGACAGATCTTAGGTCCAACCACATCTCCACCCCACAGCATCTCATACCAATAGAGTGGTTGCTTCTCTCTTGATGCAACTGAACCACTATGATTAGTCAAAAATAATCAATATCGAAGAGGGCACGATACTTTACAATGGTAGAAGACCCCTCGACTGAGGAGATTTTTAATTTAGATCTTCTTAATTCTAATTAGTCATAACTGTTATGACTAACCCTAAGGGCATGGGCTAGCTCGAATCACCAAACAACTACATTAAGACTAATCAATCAAATTGATCAAAAAAGTGTAAGATCAGTAGGGGTCTCCTCATTGCTTTCCTTAGACATCAATAAATTGGCCAAGTCAGTGAATGGAACCAATTAAATAACCACCTCTCTTTAGATCAAATCAAACTATTTTTCTTAGACACCAATAGGTCAATCAATTTTGAATAGATTAGCTTGTGTAACTCAAGCTCGAGCTACTGAGCCAAATCAGATCTTTGAGTTAATCAATCTAATACGTGGTTGTTAATCGATGTGATCAATCTATAACTATTGGGTTGATCTTGAGCACTCTTGATCTAATCCTACTCAACTCTTGATTAAGTTGGATCAACCACTCATCTTGATTGAATTCTACTATATACAAATCGATTATCCAAAAGTAATCGAATTACTAGACCTAATTAAACTATCCAAGCCCAAACCCTCATATTTTATGCTTAAGATTAAGATCTTAAATTTTCAATTTGAGATCCTTAATACTTAATTTCAGATCTTCAATTCATAATTTTAGATCTTTAATTAAATACATTATGAACATGAGATTTAGTTTAGATGTAGAAACTACTTTTATATCCAAACATTTAATAATGTATCTCATACATAACCACATAAATTTTAGATTTTTGTTTAGATCCTAAATGGTTTAGGATCTAGGGTTTTAATTTAAAAGAGTCTCATCTCACATCATCCTAGGACAACCATTCAGCATAATTTCTATTATGCTAGGGCAACTTTATGTCAAGATAATTTTGATTAACCCAACCAATTTAGATCTAATCTAAAATAGGTTTGATCAATTATACATCTCATATATATTTAGATCTAATAACATGCATCTCATGCAATGTCAAATCAGATTATGTATCTCATACATAACCACATCTATACATATCATATTTGCATATCACTTATACATCTCATGTATAAATAAAATCTAATACATTACATGTATTTAAATTAGATCTAATCTAATGACTAAAGCTAATTTTCAAATCTAAAGATCTGATTTTTAGATCTTAATAACATGCATGTAAAATTAATTTATGGTTCTGATACCACTTGAAGGATATTGCACATTCAGAATATGCATGCAGAGATCAGAATATACAGAAAATATAGATCTAATCTACATATACCAGAAAAATTCACATACTGAAATTAAGATGCTGAAAAATAAAATCAAATTTAGAGTTAGACCTTTACCTTTATGCGAGTAGATCTTCACCATGATCTGATGGTCCGTGCTAATCTGGTGAGGTTCCTACAGTACCGCACATGCATCCAACCTCTATGAATATCCACTGAGGCTGATCTGATTAGGAAGACTCGATCTCATCGGAATGCTAGCTCCCTTGTAGAGATCGCTCCCTAGATTGTCGAATCGGCTTAATCTTTTGATCCTATTTTTAAGAGAATCAATCAGATTAATAAGAGGATGTAGAAATCAGATCATATTTGATTTTTTTTTTATACTTTTTTTTTCAAGAGAAAATCAAAGATCTAATGAAGAAGACAAGAGATCTAATCTCTTTCTTCTTTCATTCTTATCCAACTCTTGGATTAGATCTAAGGAAAGGTAGAGGAGAACTTTTTGTGTCCATCTCATGGATCAAGAAGGAGAGAAAAGTCAGATCAAATATGATTTTAATTATGTCCAACTCTTGGACATGTTTGAGAGATAGGAAGAGGGAGACAAGTAAAACATATCCAACTCTTAGACATAAGAGATCAAAGGAGATGTCCAACTCTTGGACAATGGAGATAGAGAGGGAGATTTTCCAACAACCAACAATTGGTTGTAAGAAAGAAGAGATTAGGAGAGAGGGCACCTAAAGAAAATATGCAGTGGTGCTATGCATACAATTTTAAAATTTTTATGCAGCAGAAATAAAAGATTAAATAATTTAATCTCAATCATATGCATAAGATCTAATCTTAGACTACCACATCATGATCTATAATATAAAAAATATATACTTTAGATCTAAAAATAAAAATATATCAATCTCATCGATGCTGAAATTCTATATCTAACTATTAGATCTAATATTACGATCAGGATAAAATAGAAAATATTATCAAACAACTTTGATATTGATTTTCTCTGGTCCAACGATTGGATAAGGTATTTCTCAGATCACTCACAGCCACACGAAGTCATCTGGCCTCTATAAGAAAATTCATGCGAAGACTGGCGCAGATCAAAGATATGGATATGCTAGCCTGCAAGCAACTTTGATGGTTGATCTCTTCCTTTTTTTTCAAGCACCTTGGACACTCCAAAGGATGAAGAGATCTAGAGGAGGAAGAGAGAAGGAGGAGAAGAGCTCTGAAAAAATAAAAACTAGCAAGGGAAGGGATGTATGATGCCAAGAATGAAAGAAGAGTGCTCTATAAGCTAATCGTAAGTGTGTTATGATGGAACTTTTCTTTATAACTTTTCAACTCATGCCATAATATTTATTAAATGAGATATTGATTCATTATTTTAGTTGCATCTTATAATGTTTAAGATTATGATGAACTCTAAAGATTACAATAATGATTTTAGGAGATATGAATTGATCATGCTAGTGAGACCTAAAATTCTGAAATTCTGATCTTAAGCATTTCTGGATGTAGAAATATTGAGTCGGAGATCAATATTTTGGATAGATTGGCACATCCTATGTATGCTCGATGGAGAGGGTGGCAGATCTCACTAGTCATTTGTGTATGAAACATAAATACAAGAATGTGGGTGCTCATTTGAAAAATGAGTCCACTGAATTGACTCGATGAAAGAGAACAACTTATAAAAGCCTTACTTGCATATCAATGATGGTTCTCTAAGTAGGAGTTGTGCAAGTGATCCTTAAACTTGAGATCACCATGAAATCTTGTGCATATGAACTCATATTTTGGTTCATACTCAGACATGGTATTAAGACATGTACGGGGTATTCTGATATGGTGGAGTGTGTATGAAGATTATGAATAGGTCAACATGAAGTCGATCACTCCTAGTAAGAAGAGATCGCATCCTGTATATTCTCAATCCTAGATGACTCAAAAAAAAATCTTTTGGCTAAAAGTAAGAAAGAGATTAGAAAGAGTTTTTAATGCTTTTTTATTGAAGTCATCATTGGTTAATTGAGAATCGATATGAATATGTATTTGAGTTTGATATGATTCCATACTCATAAACATATTCAGGGTACAGAGATGATCAAAGGATTGAATTGCATAGTAACTTACCACTGAAGGATATATTTGATATTTCTATTAAATTTTATGTCTTCTGAATTATCATGATACGTTGCTAGATGTCAATCTTGACTTATAAGTTTGATCGAATGAAATAATTTAATTCGATCATCAATTAGAAAAGATTCTAATTATTGAACTCGGATTAGCTCGATTGGACCTAAATCGGTTAGATTAAAATATAATCAAATTTGATCAACTTGTATCTAGATCTACTGCTGGCTTGATGTGAAACCCAATGAGTCAGACACATATAGAAATTGGCCAAAGATCCTTTTGAAAAAGGTTGTTTGGGATTTTAGATTCATAGGGTTCCGGTAAGCATGCTAGAATGTGTGGAAACCCTTGCTCTTTTGGAGATCAATTTGGCCTCATCCCTTGCTAATTAGCTAGACCAATTTGGTGGGCATTTGGGTCAGGTCATGCCACTTGGAAGCAGTCCAAATTAGGGTGTGACATCCCATGTTAATGCCAAAAATACAGAGTCCAAGTGTTGGTGTGGGCAGAACAAAAAATTCTTCGAGCATGGGATTAAGATGTGTGTGATAGCCCACATCATCCTCCATTATCTGGTGCATATTTCAAAGCATGAGATGGATTTTTTCTAAAAATTTTGGGGTGGAGAAAAATTGAAAAAGAGAAGGATGTCTAGCACATGCACGGTAAAGCATCGCATTTCCTCTTAGTTTAGAGAGTCCTTCTTCCAATCACATGCTTACAAATTGGAATGATTTTTTTTTATAATATTTCACATTTGATAAGATATTTTTGGTGATTTTTTTGGAATTTTTTCAGACTTATCTAATGGCCAAATGGATGCTAGAAACTTCCTTGCATGCGCACTCATGGTGATCAGAACTCATGTGAAGAAGTGTGAGGATAGCATCCTTCTATGAGAATTTTATCACATTATTATGTTTTCTATAATAAAAAGTGAGTCTACTATCCACATAAATTTTTATGGATTTTTTTGATTTGAGAAGGGATGCAAGAACATCCCTTCTCTGGTCGTGTGCGTAGGTGCAGGTGCAGATCAGCGTATCGGTGATAAGAGTCCTTCTGCTTGAAGGAACTCTTATCTCTGATAATCTGATCAGATAAGCCTCCTAGATGAGGCATGTCCCTCCCTTTTGGCATCCCTCTAGTGGCTATAAAATGGTCGGGGTGCTAGGTGTCCATGGCATTCAAAAAAGTTTCTAATTTCTCTCCGATTGCTCTCCTTACAACCTATCTTAATTTTAGGATAAAGCTTTGAGATTTAAGACAAAGCCTTATCTAGTCCTAAAAAGGGTTGTAAGGGTCTTAAAGAGGGAGAATTAGAAGTTCAAAGGAGGTTCTAAGAGGGTGGAGTTAGGTTTTTAGAGAAATCTGATCGGTACGAGACTAGTCGAGTTTTAGGGGCTAGAACTCTTGAAGCAAGGTGAAGGAGGAGCTCTGTCTTTGGTACAATTTTCATGTGGATTGCCATTGAGGATAGATATATGGATTTCTCATGAAAATTAGAATTAGCTCTATAGATATTCTTCTTATCCTATTTTATATTAATTATGCTTTGATTGATATAGTCAAAGGTTTCTTGGTATTAGGGTTTTCAGTGTATTGGGTATTTTGAATAAAAATTTTAAACACCTAACCCTTCCACTGCACCATCAGAACCTAATAGTGGTATCGAAGCCTACTTGGATTTATATAATCAAAGGTTAATTATTATCTTGATTATGATCAAGCATGAATTTTTGGTTTTGTTCAAGTTGGGTGAAGGGTTGAACCCGATTGAACATCCAAATCATAGCATGTCTTAGAGATATGCTATAAATATAAAATGTATGATGTATATATAGAATCTTTCTTAGTAGCTTAGTACTCTAATTGAGGTTCATCACCAGGCCATCCGGTTATAAGAGCAAGTAAGATTCACAGACCCTCTCTTCCCATTCTGTGGGGCAGTCTTATGGCGTGTAGGGTTGCCATTGTGATGTTCCAAGAAGAAAAACTGTGAAAAGAGTATTTTATATTCATGCATGTTGCTAGAACTTCATGCATGTTGCTAGAACTTCATGCATATGTGATATACTTGAGATGCTTTATTATAATCATATTGTATAGTTATGATTTCATATCTTAGAGATATGATTTGATGCCATGATTAGTTGTAATGATTATTAAGATATAACTATAACAATGCATCATTATGATTGATTGAATTAGGATGTGCTTGAGACTATTAAAATCCTCATAAAAATTATATTAAGTTGTAGTATTGTGAATCAGTAGCTGACCTATTTTTTAAATCGATTAATCAATTGGTATCTAAAGAGTATTTTAAGTGTAGTGATTATTTAATTGGTTCTATTGCTGACCTGATCAATTTTATTGGTGTCTAAGAAAAGCAACAAAGGGACCCCTATCAATCTTAACACTTTTCTGATCAATTGGATTAGTTCGAATCTTGAATGAAGGTAGCTCGATATTTTGAACACTACATATGCCTTCCTTCATGCCTAGTCAATACCTTATCAAAAATAATAGTAGGTTTGTTGTGATATCCATAAGGTTTACTATGAGGATTGATGTGGATTTGTCTTGGTGCATATTAGATATTTTATGGTATATTTTGGATATGTTGCTTTATTGTGATATCTATAAGGACAGTATTTTTTAGATATGGTTGTATGAAAATGAAGGATCTGACTTAACTAAAAATACTATAGTTTGTTGTGATATCCATAAGGCTATGAGTATTTTTAGAGGCAAGATTTATGTTGAGAATTGTATAGATATAATTGGATAGATTTTTCTGCTTTTGAACTCATTGAGGTTTGTTGTGATATTCATAAGGCTTCATTGATGGATTAGGATCTCAACCCCATTAAAAAATTAGATTAGGATTTTTTGTTTACCATAGGAGAGGGCTATGGTATCCGATAAAATAGTGAGAGACATAACTAGTTTAAAAGACCTCATCTAGTTATGCATGTCAAACATGAGTGGTCTGCTCATACTACTATTCTTTATTTATATAGATTTAAGTCTACATTATAGCTTTTTTATTTTCATTGCATGAAATCATGAATAAAAATATATTGATCGATCCCAACTATGTGGATTGATTGAGGAACTTACAAATTAGGTTCATATTGGAGAAGAACTTTGATGTTCTAGATATTCCTAACCTTAGATCAGTCAGTAATAAGGAGAATGCAAAAGATGTCCATATGGATATCAGCTATTCATTTTGTGGTAAATTTAGACATTGGGAGTATAATTGCGAGAATAATCTTGTAAGTTTGAAGCAGGGTGAAAGTACAGCATCAAAAGGTGTGTACATAATACAGACCTATTTTTCATTGAGTGGCTCAGATTCTGATACTTGGATATTGGATACCATCTATAGATCACATATTTGTAATTCATTATAGTGACTACAGAATATCAAAAGTCTGAAAAGAGGTGACCTCGAACTTTATGGCGCAAGTGGAGAGTCCATTAGTGCAGAAGCTGTGAGAACTTTTATGCTTGATTTATCTTCAGATAAAACTTTAGAATTAAAAGACTACTATTAAATGCCAAAGATCATTAGAAATATTATTTCTATACCTTTGTTATTAAAACAAGATTATGAAATAAGGCTAATGAAAAATGGATGCTCCATTTTCTTTTCTAATAAATTTTATGGCAGTGGTTATATTGATAATAATCTTTTAATTCTTGCACTCAATACAAATATTTTTTATATTAAAAAAAATATGAAAAGAAAGAGAGAAGATGTGAATATCACATATCTCTAGTATTACCGCCTTAGTCATATTAGTGAGTCAAGGATAAGCAAGTTATATAAAGAAGAATTCTTTGACCTGTATAATTATGAATCATTGAGAACTTGTGAATCTTGTCTCATGAGTAAGATAACCGAGACTCCATTCCTTAGACATGGAGAGAGGACAAATAAGTTGTTAGTCCTAGTACATACAGATATATGTGAATCAATGACAACTTAGGCTAGAGAAAGATACTCTTATTTTATCATCTTTACAGATGATCTATCAAAGTTTGGATATATATATATCTTATGAAACATAAATAAGAAACCTTTGATAAGTTTAAGGAGTATCAAAGTATGGTTAAGAAATAAACTAAAAAAAGTATCAAGGTTCTTCGATCAGATCGAGGAGGAGAATACTTATTCAGTAAATTTTTTGATCATCTTAAAAATAAAAGTATTCTCTCTTAATGGATCCCTCTTTATACACGCCAATTAAATGGTATAGCAGAAAAAAGGAATCGCACTTTGATGGATATGGTGCGGTCAATGATGTGCTTCACTGATCTCTCAATATCTTTCTAGGGATATACCTTAAAGACTACCACATATATTTTAAATAGGGTGCCTTCAATATCTGTTGCAAGCACACAATATGAGATATGGAAGGAAAGAAAATCTAATCTTAAATATCTTAAGATTTGGAGCTGTCCTGCTTATGTCAGAAATATTTTAAGATATAAGCTTAGTGCTAGATCAGACAAGTGTAGGTTTGTAGAGTATCTTAAGGAAACTAATGGATACTACTTCTACCACCCTACTAAACAAAAAGTATTTGTTAGTAGGCACACCATTTTTTGAAAAATAAATTCATCCAAAAAAGAGGCAGTGGGAGGAATATTGAACTTACAGAAGTTCAAAATCTACAAATCAATCTAGAAATACCTGTGGTTAAACCACTAGAAGATCCTCAATCAAAAGTACAGAAGAATGAGGTACATCCACAATACATACCTCCTCTCCGAAGGTTAGATAGAGTGCATCAAGCACCTCTGAGATATGATTTTGGCATTGAGAATGATAATTTGATCAACATCATTCAGGATGATAATCCACTGACCTATTCAAAAGCTGTTATGAGTAGAGACTCAGACAGATGACTAGAAGCAATGAAATCTGAGATGGACTCGATGTACACCAACCAAATATGGATCTTGGTTGATGCACCTGAGGATGTGATCCCAATAGGGTGCAAGTAGGTCTTCAAGAAGAAGATCGGAGCAGATGGCCAAATAAAAACCTACAAAGTTAGGTTGGTGGCGAAGAATTTTAGACAAAGATAAAAAATTGATTATGATGAAACCTTCTCACTAGTGGCTATGCTCAAGTCATCTGAATTTTGCTTACTATAGCGGTATACTATGATTATGAGATCTGATAGATGGAGATCAAGACTGCTTTCTTTAATAGTAATCTTGAGGAAGAGATCTATATGACTCAGCTAGAGGGATTGTCTCAAGTGGGAGGGAAAATCAAGTATGCAAACTAACAAAATCTATCTATAGATTAAAACAGGCTTCGAAGAGTTGGAACATCTGATTTGATATGACGGTCAAAAAGTTTGGCTTTATCAAAAATAAGGATGAACTATGTGTGTATAAGAAGACAAGTGGGAGTACTATTATCTTCTTGGTTTTTGTATGTCGATGAAATACTGCACATTGAGAATGATATCCAAATGATGCAATCGATTAAGACTTGACTATCGAATAAGTTTTTCATGAAAGACTTGGATGAAGCATCCTATATACTAGGTATAAAGATCTATAGAGATAGATCTAAAAGGATGTTAGATTTATTCCAGTCACGGTACATAGATCTCATATTAAAGAGATTTAATATGGAGGTAAGTAAGAGAGGTTACTTACCTACAAGTCATGGTATACATCTCTCTAAAAAAATATATCCTAAGACACCAAAAGAGAGGAAGAGCATGAATGAAATCCCTTATGCTTCGACTATGGGATCAATTGTGTATGTCATGCTATGTACCAGGCCTGATGTAGCTTATACTTTGGCATAGCTGATAGATTTCAGACTGATCCAGGAAAGGATCATTGAAAAGCTGTGAAAAATATTTTAAAGTACTTAAGAAGGACTAAAGATGTTTTTCTTATATCTGAGGAGGATCAGAGTTGAAACTAGAGGGATATGCAGATTCTAGTTTTCAATTTGATTTGGATATAGTAAGTCAATATCAGGGTATGTGTTTACTCTAAATGGTGGGACAGTGAGTTGAAAGAGTTTCAAGTAGCAGATAATAGCTGACTCAATTACTGAGGTAGAGTACATCACTGCTCGTGAAGCCATTAAGGAAGCTGTCTGGATGAAAAAATTCATCATGGATTTAGGAGTCGTTCATGAGATTGAAGGATTAGTGCCACTCTATTGTGATAATACTGAGGCCATTATTCAAGCTAAGGAACTAAGATCTCATTAAAAATTCAAGCACATCATCAGATGCTTCCACTTCATTCAAGAAATTGTAGAAGGAAAAGATGTTGTCCTTGAAAGAGTAGACACAAAGAACAATATAACAAATCCATTCACTAAGACCATATCATAGCAGCTATTTGAATGCCATCTTGATTGTATGGTATACAAAGGTGATTGACTTTAGTACAAGTGGGAGATTGAAGGAAGAGTGCCCTATAAGTCAATCACAAGTGTATTACGATGGAACTTCTCTTTGTAATTTTCTAACTCATGTAATGATATTTATTAAATAACGTATTGATTCATCATTTTAGCTACATCTTATAATGTCTAAGATTATGATGAACCTTAAAGATTAGGCAATGATTTTAGAAGATATGAATGGGTCATGCTAGTGAGACTTAAAATCTTAAATCCCTCATCTTAAACATTCCTGATCCTAGGAATATTGAGTCGAAGATCAATATTCCAGATAGACTGGCACATTCTATGTATGCTCGATGGAGAGGGTGGTAGATCTCACTAGCCACTTGTATATAGGACACTAATACAAAGATGTGGGTGCTCATTTGAGAAATGAGTTCATTGAATTGACTGGATAAAAGAAAATATCTTATGGAAGCCTTACTTGTATGTCAAAGATGGTTCTCTATGTAGGAGTTGTGCAAGTGATCCTTAGACTTGAGATCACCATAGAATCTTGTGCGCGTGAATCCATATTTTGGTTTATATCCAGGTATGATATTAAGATATGTACAGGGTGTTCTGGATATGGCAGAGTGTGTATGGAGATTGTGAGTAGGTCAACATAGAATCGATCACTCCTATTAAGAGAAGATCGCATCATGTGTATTCTCAATCCTAGATAACTCGAAAAAAAATCTGTTGGCCAAAAGTAGAAAGGAGATTAGAAAGAGTTTCTAATGCTTCTTCATTGGAGATATTGTTGCCCAGCTATGCAACCCAAGAGGGGGGGGTGAATTGGGTTTCTAAAAATTTTAAGCCCAACTGATTACTTATGAAGAACAAAACAAAGACTTTAATTCAATATTAATTACCTAAAGCAGGAATGCAAGAATATAATAAAGAAATAAAGTGAAGCGATAAAGCACACCACAAACACAAGGATTTATAGTGGTTCGGTGCTAACCTTGCACCTACATCCACTCCCCAAGCTCCTACTTGGGAATTTCAATCCACTATACTTTGTATTCAACCCGAATACAAAACGTCGGAAACTCCGACACTAGCTATCCCAAGCTAGATCACTTGTTTCCCGGGTACAAGTAAATCCAAAACACTCCGATTTCAGGTTCGGATCAACCTTTCCTTATTTTGGAAATCCTCTAAAAACAAGAACTAAAACTCACAAAGAGTTAGAAAATTTTGAGCACAGATTAATACAATAACAGCTCCTTTAAATGAGCGAATATAACAATAAAAACTTTTACTCAAATGAAGAACCCCTTTTCGAATTTTCTCAAGGTGGATGAACGCTAGAACGAATGCTTGAGAAGAGGTTGATTGTTGATTGAAGATCTCTTGAAAGCTTTGGAAGATCTCTAGATCAAGGTTGAACAATAGGCTTGAAAGATCCTCTTGAATGCTCTTGCTTTTCTCTTTCACAATCTCTCTTGTATATTGTGGATCCTCTCTCTTTTTCTTTTTGGATATTTCATTGATCTCAGACTTTTTCGTGCAGATTTCGGATCCTTTCTTCTATTTTTCTCTCATCTTTGATTTCACGTTTGATCTGCTATTTAATCTGCAATTTCTTTCACCATTTAAAGCATTTTATGACATTAGAAGCAAGAGAAAATAATTTAGACAGATAAAGAGCCGTTAGAGCAATTTTAGGAAGCATAAAAGGCAATTAAAATGGGCAAAAAAAAAAAAGCCGTTGCTGACATTTCCCGTCACAGGGGTCGACTCATGAGTCGACTCATGCTTCAGGGGTCGACTCATGAGTCGACCTCTGTTGCAAAAATCAGAGAATGCGTTTCTGAAAATTCTTGGCTCAAATTAGCAGGGTTCGACTCATGAGTCGACTCATGCCTTGTGGGTCGACTCATGAGTCGACTCACAGGTCATGCCAAGCCAGAAAACTAGCGTGCCAAGGAGAATTTTTGCGTGCCAATCAGCTCACAGTGCCATGAGTTGACTCATGAGTCGACTCATGCACTTCAAACCTTCATAACTTCAAAAATATAAGTCCAAACACAATGAAATTTTCACCAATAGATTTCAAATCATTTGTTCCACCAAATGGTACTATCAAATCAGGATTTTAGTAAAATTATGATTTTGCCCTTGAAGAGCATAAGGACTTTTTCATTTTAAAATTATTTGTATCCCTTCAATCTGCTTTGTAATCATCAAAATCAATCTAGGAGCAACAATCTCCCCCTTTTTGATGATGACAAAACACTTGAACAAAAGTATTTATGTGAATGCATTAATGTCAAAAGAATGCACTATAGGTGTATATGCTTGAAAAATATGATTCTTTTGGCATGTGATATAAATGGTCATATGCAAAAATAGTTTGTCCATTTTCATAAACATTTGAAAAGAGTATTAGATCATTTTGAGTTTAAGATATATCAGAGCAAGAGAGAAAAATAAATTTTTTTCAATATATCAGAGCAAGAAAAAATAATTTTTACAATGTTATCCGAAAAGATTTTACAATGTATTAGAGTAAATGTTATAATATAACAGAGAAAATTTCACACTGTATCAGAGCAAATTTTATAATGTATCAGAGAAAATTTCATACTGTATCAGAGCAAATTTTGTAATGTATCAGAGAAAATTTCACACTGTATCAGAGCAAATTTTGTAATGTATCAGAAAAAATTTCACACTGTATCAGAGCAAATTTTGTAATGTATCAGAGAAAATTTCACACTATATCAGAGCAAATTTTGTAATGTATCAGAGAAAATTTCACACTGTATCAGAGCAAATTAAAAGAAATTTTAGGGAGTATTAGAGTAAGTTAAATTTCTTAAGATGTATCAAGGTAAATTTCAAAAGATATATCAGAGCAAGTTTGAATTTTGAAATATATCAGAGCATATTTAAATTTTTAAGGTAAATCAGAGCATATGTAAAGAAGTAATTTAAAAGTTACATAATTGCATTGTACTTAGCATTGTACTTTAAATTCTTCAATTAATTTCTCATAATTTATAATTTTGCTTTTGATGGGTTGCTTTTTGTTTAATTTCTCCTCCTTTTTCTTTCATAATTTAGGGTTTTGCTTTTAATGAGTTGCTTGCTTTTTGTTTAATTGTTTACTTTCTCCCCCTTTTTGACATCATCAGACATGGTTAACTTTTCCTTTTTCAGAAATATCTTTTAATTTCTCCCATTTTAGAGTATATCACAGATGTTTGCTCCCCCTTAATATAGCAATTATCAACAGCAAACAACAACAATATAATTCCAAAATATATAACCAAAATATGATCAATATCATTACAAAAGGTAGAAATATAGGTAAAAGATGATTCCATTAATATCATAATTATTTCAATACATAATTCTTTAAAAAATAAAATTCAACCAGCTAATTGTCAATACATGGCCCCAAGGTATAGATCCTAGAACAAGATACTAACACCTAGGATCTAGTAAAGATCAAGATAAGTCAATGATCGAAGTCATCAGAGATAGGGTGAGGAGATGATGGATCAGAAGTGCATCCTCTACCCCGTCTGCCTCTGCCACGAGCAGGAGAGCGAGATGAACTGGGTGGCTGAGAACGCTGAGATGCTAGGGACTGAACAGAAAGGGTGAGTCTAATAGAATCAAGTACGTTCAGTGCTCTGGAAACAGATTGAAGTAGAGCAGTGAACTGAGTGGTAGCATGCTCACTCGATCCTTGGATCTCTTTCCTCAGTAATTCATATCCACCTTCTAGTGCTCCTCTGAGCCTGCCAGTCTCTGCAGTGAGGTCTGTGACCTCAATAGTAGACTCCTGTGGCTGGGGATGGGCCAAAGCAAGGACTTGCCCCTGCAAGTCAAGAACTCTGCCAGTAAGTCTCCAGACTGTGTCCTCAAGCTGCTGGATTCTGATGGACTGATCTGATATCATCTGAAACACAGTGGAGATGTGGGGAGTAATGGTCTGATCAGAAGAGGTGGCTCCAGGTGCAAAAAAAGTACTACCCCACTGACTAGACAGCAAAGAAGTCACACGCTGAGATATATGCTCGATCTGATCGTCAGCCAGTCTGAACTCTGAATGAGGTGCTCTGCTCTCTGGCTGATACACTGATGTGGGCATCCTAGTAAACTCTGAAGGGCCAGCCTCAGTATCAGGAATGAACTGGGTATCTGGTGAAGCTGCCCTGAAGTCATGTACAGGAGAAGATAGACCTTCTTCTTCTACTCTGCCTTCAGTTCTATTTTCAGCTCTTGTTTCAGCTCTATCCTCAGTTCTTTCTTCAGAGCCCTTGATCCAACCACCAACAGTCTTTGTAATTCCCATTCGGTGCAGGCTGTGTTGGTTGAAAGTGTCCACATGTGAGAGTTTGGTAGGTGCCTCCCCCTCACAGCTAACTCCATACCTCCTAAATACTCTAGTAAGGGCCATACCATAAGGCAAGTGTGCCTTGGATCTGTTCAAAATTTCTCTCATGGCCTCTATCATAAGTGCAGGGAGGTTCAGGGGGGTCTGAGTGATGACATGAAACATGACACATACATCTCTGCTGGAAAGTAAGTCATGTCTACCACTCCTAGGAAGGAAGAGCTTTGAAACTATCTGATGCAGCACCCTCATCTCAATGGATAAAATCTTTGCTTCTAACTTGTTTAAACTTCCTGAATAAGTTTCTCCTAAGATTATTCTGATCCCCTCTTCTTTAATTGGGAGTTCCATATATGAATATCCTTCACTAGGAAACTGAAGTATTTCTCCCAATATCCTAGAATCCAAGCAGATATCAATTCCCTTTACAGTTGAAGTCACTGACCCGTTTCCATAATGTAGATTCTGGTAGAATTCTCTTACTAGGTCAACATAGGTGACTTCCTTAAGAGAGCAATAGAGTTTCCATCCTTGATTTTTAATTTTACTTGCAAAAGTAAAGCCTTCTTTCTCAAAGAACCGAAAATCTATATTTTTCCCGATTTCTACTTTTCTATCAGAAAGAGGATTTACACTGGGGCTTATGGAGGATTGAGAGGGACCTTGAGTAGGTACAGAAACTGGAGTGGGAGCAGTTGAAGACTGAGCATGCCTTTTCTTTCAGACAACTTCTTCAGGCTCACAAATTGATTTCCTTCTTTGGGGAAGCTTCATCTTTGGAGCCATATCCACTAAAGTAGCAGACAAGAAGACTTGAATTGAGTGGAGGAGGGATCACAAGAGAGTGACGAAGGATTTTGGTGGAGAACAGAAGTGGATTTTGGAAGTTCGGTAAAGTGCTAGGGCACGTTCCAACCACGCCAAGCAAAGCGAGAAAGCACAGAAAATCCTTTTGAAGGAGGCGATTTTTGATGGAGAGGAGGAGGGAGAATTGCCTCAAAATTAATCCTTGGATTTGGAGCAAGAAGAGTTGGAGAAGACGGCTTTTAGAAGAAGAACGATGGGAAGATGAGTCGTCTCACAAACAGTAACCCTTATAAAAATAATGAACCCGTTGAAAGTTGGTGGGATTTACAAGTTTGCCATTGAGTCGACTCATGGAGGTCGACTCATGAAGTTCAGAAAATCAGGAAAAATATGAATAAATTCTAGAAAAATTTAAAATTTTGAGTGAAGGAATTTTGCTCAAAGATAAGTTTTTAGAATGATAAATTTGAGCTTTTGGGACCAGGATAGATGTTGAAACTTGAGCTCTAATCAATTCTTTAGAAATTTAGAAATTTTAGGTAAATGGATCTAAAATTCTTAGATTTCTCCTAATTTCACAGAATCTATCCTCACTAAGGGCCTTTGTAAAGATATCAGCTAATTGATTCTCAGTGCAAACATATTCAAGAATTATATTTTTGTTTTGAACATGTTCTCTTATGAAATGATGTCTTATTTCAATATGTTTGGATCTTGAATGTTGAATTGGATTTTTAGATAGATTTATGGCACTTGTGTTGTCACATCTTATTGGTGTTTCATTAAGTTTGATTCCAAAGTCTTCGAGTTGTTGCTTAATCCACAAGATTTGAGCACAACAACTTCCAGCTGCAATGTATTCGGCCTCAGCCGTAGACAGTGCCACCGAATTTTGTTTCTTGCTAAACCATGAGATTAGGTTAACTCCAAGAAATTGGCAAGTTTCACTTGTGCTTTTTCTATCTAATTTACATCTAGCAAAATCAGCATCTGAATATCCTAATAAATTAATTTGTGAGTCCTTAGAGTACCATAACCCTAGAGTTTGAGTACCATTTAAGTATCTAAGGATTCTTTTAACAGCATTCAAATGAGATTCTTTAGGATTAGATTGATATCTAGCACATAAGCAAACACTAAACATTATATCAGGCCTACTTGCAGTTAAATATAATAAAGAGCCAATCATACCTCTATAGTATTTTAAGTCTACGCTTTTACCTTCATCATCCTTGTCAAGCTTACATGAGGGACTCATTGGTGTGCCAATTGGTTTGCAGTTCTCCATTCCAAATCTTTTGAGTAGTTCCTTGTGTACTTGCTTTGGGTGATGGAGATTCTCTCTTTTGATTATTTGATTTGGAGTCCGAGGAAGAAGGTGAGTTCTCCCATCATGCTCATTCTCGAACTCCCCCTGCATAAGCTTAGCGAAGTCTTGACAAAGGGATTCATTAGTAGACCCAAAAATTATGTCATCAACATAAATTTGTATAATTAGCATATCATTTTGATTTCTTTTAATAAATAGGGTTATATCTACATTGCCTCTTGAAAAACCATTATTTAGTAAAAATTTGCTTAGCCTTTCATACCATACTCTAGGTGCTTGTTTTAATCCATATAAAGCTTTATTTAATCTAAAGACATGATTAGGAAAAGCATGATTTTCAAATCCAGGGGGTTGTTCTACATATACTTCTTCAGAGATATATCCATTTAAAAGTGCACTTTTAACATCCATTTGAAATAACTTGAAATTCATAAGCAAGCATATGCAAGTAGAAGTCTAATAGCTTCTAATCTAGCAACAGGTGCAAAGGTTTCATCAAAATCAATTCCTTCTTCTTGATTATATCCCTTAGCAACCAGTCTTGCTTTATTTCTAATTACATTTCCATGCTCATCTAATTTGTTTCTAAAGACCCATTTTGTGTCAATTATTGAATAATCTTTAGGTCTTGATACTAAGGTCCAAACATTATTTCTTTCAAATTGATTAAGTTCCTCTTGCATAGCATTAATCCAGTTATGATCATTTTCAGCTTCTTCAAAAGTTTTAGGTTCAAGTTGAGATACAAAAGCACAATGATTAAGTACATCTCTAAGTGAAGAACATGTTTTTACCCCATGCATAGGATCACCGATAATTAACTCCTTAGGGTGGTTGTGAACATACCTCCATTCCTTGGGTAGGTCATTGTACCTTGAGGTTGTTCTTGAATTTCTTCACTTCTCTCATCTTGTTTATCTTCTTGATCCTTGTCTTCTGGAGTTGCTGAGTCTTTCAGAATGATCTCCTTCATACCTTCTATTAGTGGCTCTGCATCATCAACACCCTCATTCTTCCTTGAAGGAAGATCGTTAGATTCATCAAAAACAACATGTATGGACTCCTCAACTACTAAAGTTCTTTTGTTGAAAACTCTAAATACTTTACTAGTGGAGGAGTAACCTAAAAAGATTGCTTCATCTGATTTTGCATCAAATTTACCAAGTTTTTCTTTTCCATTATTTAATACAAAACATCGACAACCAAAGACATGAAAATATGCAATATTTGGTTTTTTTCCTTTCCAAAGTTCATAGGGGGTTTTCTTTAAAAATTATCTAATTAAAGCATGATTTAAATGTAACATGCTGTGTTAATAGCTTCCGCCAAAAATATCTTGGAAGGTTGCTTTCACAAAGCATGGTACGGGCCATTTCTTCTAAGGTTCTGTTTTCCTTTCAACTACCCCATTTTGTTGGGGTGTCCTAGGAGCAGAGAAGTTATGGCCAATTCCTTTTCATCACAAAAATTTCAAAATCTTGATTTTCAAATTCAGTTCCATGATCACTTCTAATATTTTGAATTGAAAATCTTTTTTCATTAGAGACTTTTCGATGAAATTTAGTGAAAATATGAAAAGTTTCATTTTTGTGAGCCAAAAAGAAAACCCAAGTAAAACGAGATAATCATCTATAATTACAAAGCCATATCTTTTTCCTCCTAGACTGGTGGTTCTTGTTGGTCCAAATAAGTCCATATGTAAGAGCTCTAATGGTCTAGAAGTTAAAACAGTATTTTTGGATTTAAATGATACTCTAGTTTGTTTACCTAATTGGCATGCATCACAGATTCTATCCTTTTCAAAATTCAGTTTTGGCAAACCGAGAACTAAATCTTTCTTAATTAATTTTGAAAGAGAATGCATGCTGATATGTGCAAGTCTACGATGCCACAGCCAACTAGTCTCATTGATTTTAGCATTCAAGGATACTAGGCATTGCATGTCTAATTTGGCTAAGTCATTCAAATCTATCATATAAACATTGCCATGCCTATGTCCTATAAATTTAATGCCATCGTTAATAGGACTAGTCACAATGCAAACAGATGATTCAAAAACTACTTTATACCCTTTATCACAGAATTGACTAATGCTAAGTAAGTTATGCTTTAAACCTTTAACTAGTAAAACATTCTCAATGTATTTGGAGAGTGATACCAATGTTACCTATCCCGATGATCTTTCCTTTGCCATTATCTCCAAAGGTGACCATCCCTCCATCCTTAGCATCAAGCGTGATGAATTGTGATTCATCACCAGTCATGTGTCTCGAGCATCCACTGTCAAGATACCATTTCCTGTTTTCTTCTTGGGATGCTAGACACACCTGCAAGCAAAGTCAAGTCTCTGTCTTAGGTACCCAAGCTTTCTTGGGTCCTTTTGGGTTAGTCAGAATGGTTCCTTTTGGAACCCATATTTTCTTTATATTGTATTGGTAGATTTAAGGCATGTGTATGATTTATGTCCTATTCTACCACATTTGAAACAAGTATATTTGTAGACTTGTTACCTGAATAATTAATAAATATCCTTCAGAAACTTTTATTTCTTCAGAGGTTTATAGCCAAGTCCAGCCTTATCATATATAGCTTTCTCATTTTCATGTGCCATCAGACACGATTGGCTTGTTCTGTTGAGGTTTCCTCGTCGGAGCTTGAGTCATCACTCGTACTCCAAGTCGCCATCATTGCCTTCTTTTTGAACTTTTTGGGACCTTTTTTCAGTTGTGGACATTCGGATCTGAAATATCCCGGCTTCTTGCACTCGTAGCATGTAAGGGGTTGATCTTTTCTCTTTTTCTTTGCTTTGTTCCCCTTTTGTGAATTTCTTTCTCATCCCCTATTTTTTTTTCTTAGAAACTTCTTAAATTTTCGGGGTGATGAGTGCCATCTCTTCATCCTGTTCTTCATCTTCAGATTCATCCGTTTCATAATCAGGCGAAGTTGTGGATTTGAGGGCAATGGTTCTTTTCTTTTTGACTTCATCCTCTTGATGTTGCTTCATGCTCAGTTCATGAGTCATCAAGGATCCAAGAAGCTCTTCTAGAGGTAGAGTGTTCAAGTCCTTTGCTTCTTGGATGGCAGTCACCTTGGCTTCCCAAGTTCTTGGCAGTGACCTGAGAATCTTCCTTACAAGTTCACTGTTAGTATAAGATTTGCCAAGACTCTTCAAACCATTAATTATATCAGTAAAATGAGTAAACATGGCAGTTATAGACTCATCATGCTCTATTTTGAACAATTCATATTTATGTACAAGCATGTTTATTTTAGACTCTTTTACTTGATTTGTTCCCTCATGGGTTACTTCTAACCTATCCCATATTTCTTTAGCAGATGCACAAGTAGAAATGTGATTGAATTCACTAGCATCTAGTGCACAATAAAGAACATTCATGGCTTTGGCATTTAATTGTGCCAATTTCTTGTCAACCTCATCCCATTCTTTCTCGGGTTTGGTTGACTCCTCACCATCTATAATCTTGGTGGGTGTGTGAGGACCATTCACTATGATACTCCACATATCATAGTCGAGTGCTTGTATGAAAATCTTTATCCGAGCTTTCCAATAGGTGTAATTAGACCCATTGAAAAGTGGAGGTCGGTTTGTTGATTGCCCCTCGGCTAGAGAAGTACCGACATGGGTTGCCATAGATCTTTGGCTCTTTGATTGTTAGATCAAAGAAGGGCTAGAGCACCGGCTCTGATACCACTTGTTGCCCAGCTATGCAACCCAAGAGGGGGGGGTGAATTGGGTTTCTAAAAATTTTAAGCCCAACTGATTACTTATGAAGAACAAAACAAAGACTTTAATTCAATATTAATTACCTAAAGCAGGAATGCAAGAATATAATAAAGAAATAAAGTGAAGCGATAAAGCACACCACAAATACAAGGATTTATAGTGGTTCGGTGCTAACCTTGCACCTACATCCACTCCCCAAGCTCCTACTTGGGAATTTCAATCCACTATACTTTGTATTCAACCCGAATACAAAATGTCGGAAACTCCGACACTAGCTATCCCAAGCTAGATCACTTATTTCTCGGGTACAAGTAAACCCAAAACACTCCGATTTCAGGTTCGGATCAACCTTTCCTTGTTTTGGAAATCCTCCAAAAATAAGAACTAAAACTCACAAAGAGTTAAAAATTTTGAGCACAGATTAATACAATAACAGCTCCTTTAAATGAGCGAATATAACAATAAAAACTTTTACTCAAATGAAGAACCCCTTTTCGAATTTTCTCAAGGTGGATGAACGCTTGAACGAATGCTTGAGAAGAGGTTGATTGTTGATTGAAGATCTCTTGAAAGCTTTGGAAGATCTCTAGATCAAGGTTGAACAATAGGCTTGAAAGATCCTCTTGAATGCTCTTGCTTTTCTCTTTCACAATCTCTCTTGTATATTGTGGATCCTCTCTCTTTTTCTTTTTGGATATTTCGTTGATCTCAGATTTTTTCATGCAGATTTCGGATCCTTTCTTCTGTTTTTCTCTCATCTTTGATTTCACGTTTGATCTGCTATTTAATCTGCAATTTCTTTCACCATTTAAAGTATTTTATGACATTAGAAGCAAGAGAAAACAATTTAGGCAGATAAAGAGCCATTAGAGCAATTTTAGGAAGCATAAAAGGCAATTAAAAGGGCAAAAAAAATAGCCGTTGCTGACATTTCCCGTCGCAGGGGTCGACTCATGAGTCGACTCATGCTTCAGGGGTCGACTCATGAGTCGACCTCTGTTGCAAAAACCAGAGAATGCGTTTCTGGAAATTCTTGGCTCAAATTAGCAGGGGTCGACTCATGAGTCGACTCATGCCTTGTGGGTCGACTCATGAGTCGACTCACAGGTCGTGCCAAGCCAGAAAACTAGGATGCCAAGGAGAATTTTTGCGTGCCAATCAGCTCACAGTGCCATGAGTTGACTCATGAGTCGACTCATGCACTTCAAACCTTCATAACTTCAAAAATATAAGCCCAAACACAATAAAATTTTCACCAATAGATTTCAAATCATTTGTTCACCAAATGGTACTATCAAATCAGAATTTTAGTGAAATTATGATTTTGCCCTTGAAGAGCATAAGGACTTTTTCATTTTAAAATTATTTGTATCCCTTCAATCTGCTTTGTAATCATCAAAATCAATCTAGGAGCAACAGATATCATTGGTTAATTGAGAATCGATATGAATATATATTTGAGTTTGACATGATTCTATACTCATGAACATATTCAGGGTGCAGGGATGATCGAATGATTGAATTGCACGGTAACTTACCACTGATTATATATTGATATTTTTATCAAATTTTACATCTTTTTGATAATCATGATATATTGCTAGACATTAATCTTGATTTATAAGTTTGATCAAATTAAAGAGTTTAATTCGATCACCAATTAGAAAAGATTTTAATTGTTGAACTCAGGTTAGCTCGATTGGATCTAAATCGGTTAGATTGAAATCTAATCAAATTTGATCAACTTGCATCCGAACCTACTGTTGGCTAGATGTAGAATCCAATGGGTCACACACGTATAAAACTTAGCCAAGGATCCTTTGAAAATGATTGATTGAAATTATGGATTCAATCAGGGTTTTCGATAAGCATGCTAGCACTATAGAAATGCTTGCTCCTTTGGAGATCAATTTGGTCTCATCATTTACTAATTAGCTAGCCCATTTAGTGGGTATTTGGGTCAGGTCATGCCACCTAGAAGAAGTCCAAATTAGGGTGCCACATCCCATGTTACACCAAAAATGAAGAGTCCAAGTTGTGAAGGACTCTTGGCGCAAAACAGGTTTTGCATGCAGGTGTTGGCATGGGCAGAAGAAAAAATTCTTCGGGCATGGATTAAGATGCATGTGGTAGCCCATATCGCCCTCCATTCTCTGGTGGCATATCTCAAAGCATGAGATGGATTTTTTCTTGAAATTTTGGGATGGAGAAAAATTAGAAAAGAGAAGGATGTCTCGCATACGCGCGCTGAAGTGTCGCATTTCCTCTCGGTTCAGAGAGTCCTTCTAATCAAATGCTTTCAAATTGAAACAATTTTTTTTAAACAATGTTCAACATTTGATAAGCTATTTTTAATATTTTTTTAAAAATTTTTCAGACTTATCAGATGGCCAAATGGATGCTGAAACTTCCTCGCGTGCCTGCATGTGGTGATTAGAATGCGCATGAAGAGGTGCGAGGGTAGCATCCTTCCATTAGAATTTTATCACCTTATCTGATTTTTTGGAATTAAAAATGAGTCCCCTATCCATGTGGGTTTTTGTGGATTCTTTTGATTTGAGAAGGGATGCGAAAACATCCCTTATCTAATCACGCATGTAGGTGCAGGTGCAGATCAGCGTATCGATGATAAGTGTCCTTCTGCTTGAAGAAACTCTTATCTATGATAATCTAATCAGATAAGACTCTTGGATGAGGCTTGTCCCTACCTTTTGGCATCCCTCTAGTGGCTATAAAATGGTCGGGGTGTTGGGTGTCCGAGGGTATTCAGAAAGTTTTCAATTTCTCTCCAATTGCTCTCTTTTCTTTCTTACAACCTATCTTAGTTTTAAGACAAGGCTTTGATTTAAGACAAAGCCTTATCTAGTCCTAACAAGAGTTGTGAGGGTCTTAAAGAAGGAGAATCAAAAGTTCAGAGGAGGTTCTGAGAGGATGGAGTCAGGTTCTTAGAAAAATCTGACCGGTATGAGGCTAGTCGAGTTCTAGAGCTAGAACTCTTGAAGCAAGGTGAAGGAGGAGGGCTGTTTTTGGTTCAATTTCTGTGTGAATCACCGTTAGAGGCCGGACATGTGGACACCTCATAAAAATTGAGATTAGCACTACAGGTATTCTTCTTATCCTATTTTATATTAATTATGCTTTGATTGATATAGTCAAGGGTTTTTGGGCATTAGGATTTTTGGTACATTAGATTTTTGAATGAAAATTTTAAACACCTAATCCTTCTACTGCACCACCAAAACCCAACAAAAAAGAGGTAAACCCTTTTTATAGGCAAAGACTAGGATTTTTCATCCAAGGAAAGAGGCATAATCACCATGCCACAAATCAATTTTGGGCATCCAAAAAATTCTAGAAAAAGCTCTACAATGTGTGGAGAAGGATTATGGTGTCTCACATGCCCATGAACTCTCCAAGAAAAATAAAAAAAAAATCATTATGGTGCCAACAACTTTCCTTTTATGAAAAATTTCTTTTCTTGTTTTCATCTTATCTCTAATTCGAATTGCATTTGAATTTGATAAGAGATTAGGATTATGAGTCATCAATCATTGCTGCCCACCCTTATTGGGATCTACTACTTTGAGGCCAAAAAGGTCAAGCCAAATCCTATTTGGCATGGAGTATGGGCAAGGGTCCATGTGTGGCACAAGGGGATAAGGATAGAGTCCAAGTTGACAAGGACTCTTCATTCGTAATTTGATTCTAATCCAAATCAAATTTGACTTGAACCCATTAATAGAAATGAACCTAATCTAATTAGAAATCTAAATATCTCATTTAAATTTCTAACTTATTTAAGAATAAGCTGATTTCAAACCTGATCGAATCAGGATCAAATTTTTTTCTCATAATTAGGATTGATCATATCAACCCAATTTGAGTCGAACTGAATCTAATTCAATTAGATTGATCCAAAGCTTTTTACTCAATCAAATTAAGTCAATTAGTAATTTAATTACTAATTAATTCTCTATAAATAGTTGAGTCCTAGTCCCAGTGGAACTCTCCTCCAGAGTCTTAGTCCCAGTAGGACTCTTCACCAGAGTCACATCCAATTGGACTTTTCAGCCATCAAATCTGACCAAATCTTCTAATGCATATGACTTCATAGGTTCAAACCTAGACAGTAGCATGGAAACAACTTCCTATACCAATCGATATAACCATCTAGCAATGGTGACCCGACCATCGGATTGGTCGAAGTATTGCAAAGTAATCTTCTAGAACCTACTGGCATATGGTTACCTTATAATTCATCTCTTTGATCCAAATGCTCAAGATGACTTAGGGTTTAATTGTCAACCCTAATTTAGTTCAACCATATT
>NC_026001.2:50795955-50918987 GCF_000442705.2 Elaeis guineensis | reverse complement strand
TTGGGTTGAAGAGGTGCCTTATTTCAGAAGGACTCTCCGAACTCAACTTATGATGTTCCATGAGAAGTCGCAATGCTTCTCTTATTGGCGCCATCAACCCTTGCCTTTGGATCTGGAAGGAAGCCTATCCAATGGCCAAGATAGAGGGTGCCAACATCAGGGTGGGCACAAGAGATAAGGGGCGTGGAACAATTCAAAAACTATCTCTCCATTTGACTTGGTCCAAGGGGCGCTTCCAAGGGGTGGCGCATGGGATTTCATCCTTATCTCTTCCACAAATATTCTATGGAGTGTTTCAGATATAGAAGGACTCTTAGGCACCTTCTAAGAGATCTGAAAGCCTTGTAGAATAAAGAAAACCATAGAAAAAAATGGATAAGACCAAGTTAAGGGGGTGCCAACTCTATCCATGCGCCATGTGGCATATGCGCATGGATTTAAATCCATTACTCTTCTCCTAATTTTTCTACGAAGAGTTTAATACTCAGAAGGACTCTCAGGCGTCTCTTAAGATTTCTGAAAAACTTTTCATAGAATAAAAGCCACAGAAAAAATAAATAAGACCAAGTTAAGGGGCGCCAACTCCTCCATGCGCCATGTGGCACATGCGCATGGATTTAAATCCACACGCCAAGAGAGAGACTCTTAGGTGTGTGGTTCCCTGGTTTTTGGCACCCAACAGCAAGCCCAATCAGAATACTTCAAACCCATTTCAAGACCAAATCCAATTTGGCTCAAATTGGTTCTAAATTAGCCCAAATCGGAACCCGATTCAAATCTGATTCGAATCTAGATGCTAGGGTTTGCAACATGTGCTAGCATGTTCAACTTGCAAACATGGTTTAATAAATTAAACCCATGATCAATTCCCTTTGTGTGTGACCCATTGGGTTCACATCTAGTCAGTAGTGAGTCCGGATGTAATTTGACCTAATTTGGTTAGAACACAACCGAGCCGATTTAGGTCAAATCTAGCTGACCCATTTCGATCAATCAGAATAGCTTCTAATTAACGATTGAATTAAACTCTTTAATTCGATCAAACTCACAAGACATGATTGATGTCTAGCAACATATCATGTCTACCTGAAAGATATAGAATTTTGATGAAAATATCAAAAATATCCTTCAGTAGAAAATTACCGTACAACTTGATCTTACGATCATCCTGTATCCCGAATATAAGTTTGGGTATGAAAAAATGTCAAACCCAATTTTATATTTATATTTCTCTTGATCAGATAATAATGATTCGATTTATGAAATATTAGAAATTATTTCTAATTTTTCATAATGCTCTGATCAAAGTCTTCCTGAATCATATTCGATTGAAGCAGATAAGATGCGATCTCCTCTTACTAGGAGTGATTGTTTCCATATTGACCTACTCACAACCTTCATAAGCAATCCACCATATCCAGAACACCCCGTACATGATTAAATCATGAATGAGTATGATCCAAAATATGGATTCATGCTTGTAAGGTTCTATGGCAATCTCAGGTCAAAAGATTTACATGCACAATTCCCACTATGAGAAACATCTGTTGACATGTAGATAAGACTCCATCAGATGTTCTTTAATTGGATCAATTCAGTGAACTCATTCTCTAATGAGCACTTACATCCTTATATTAGTGTCATACATAAGTAATTGTGAGATTAATTACCCTCTCTATCGAACATACACATGATGTACCAGTCTTATCGAAAATATTGATCCCCTACTCAATGTTTCATCGACTAGGAATATTTAAAATTAAGGTTTTAAGGTTTTAGGTCTCACTGGTATGATCGCATCATAACCCTAAAACCATAGCCTTGATTTATGGGGTTCATCATAAAAAATAAAATACAGCATATGATGAACTAAATGCCTTTATTTATTTAAAATATAAGTACATGAATTGTCAGGAGACAAAAGAATATCCATCAAATTACACATTTTGATTGGCTTATAGGGCATATTTCTTTCAATCTCTCACTTGCACTAAAGCCAATCGCCCTTATATTTCAACCCCATACAATCGAGGTGGCGATCAAACTGCTGCTGTGGTAAAGCTTTAGTGAACAGATCCGCTATGTTGTTCTTTGTGTCTACTCGTTCAATAATAACATCTTGTCTTTCAATTATTTCACGAACGAGATGGAAGCATCTCAAAATGTACTTGGATTTATGGTGAGACCTGGGTTCCTTTGCTTGAGCAACTGCTCCAGTATTATCACAATAAAGTGGTACTGGGTTCTCAATCTTAGGAACAACACCCAATTCAGTGATAAACTTCTTCATCCAGACAGCTTCCTTGGCGGCTTCACTTGCAGCTATGTCTTCTGCCTCTATGGTTGAGTTAGCT
Source organism: Elaeis guineensis (assembly GCF_000442705.2). Classification (NCBI taxonomy): domain Eukaryota; kingdom Viridiplantae; phylum Streptophyta; class Magnoliopsida; order Arecales; family Arecaceae; genus Elaeis; species Elaeis guineensis. Next base: position 50,916,633 of record NC_026001.2, on the reverse strand, counting down.
ACAGTCTGCTGCTTAGAACTCTTTCAACTCACTGCTCCACCATTCAAAGTAAAGACATACCCTAAAATGAATTTGCTATCATCTGGATCTGATTGAAAACTAGAATCAGAGTATCCTTCTAGTTTAAGATCAGATCCACTATATATAAGAAAAATATCCTTAGTCCTTCTTAAGTACTTTAGAATATTTTTCACAGTCTTTCAATGATCCTCTCCTGGATCAGCCTGAAATCCACTGGCTATGCCTAAGCCATAAGCTACATCAGGCCTGGTACATAACATAGCATACATTATTGATCCTACAGCCGAAGCATAAGGAATAGAACTCATTCTATTTCTCTCTTCAGGTGTCTTAGGAGACATCTTCTTAGAGAGATGTATGCCTTGACTCATGGGTAAGTAACTTCTTTTACTCCCATCCATACTGAACCTTTTCAATATTAAGTCAATGTACTTAGATTGAGATAAGCCTAGCATCCTTTTAGATCTATCTCTATAGATCTTAATTCCAAGTATATAGGATGCTTCTCTCAAGTCCTTCATGAAAAACTTATTAGATAGCCATAACTTGACTGATTGTAACATTGGGATATCATTCCCAATGAGGAGTATGTCATCCACATACAGAACCAAGAAAACTATAGCACTCCCACTAGTCTTCTTGTATACACACGGTTCATCCACATTCTTGATGAAATCAAACTCTTTGACTGTTACATCAAAGTGGATGTTCCAACTCCTTGAGGCTTGCTTTAATCCATAAATAGATTTTTTAAGCCTGCATACCTGATTTGGTCTGTCATTTGAGACAAAACCCTCTGGCTGTGACATGTAGACCTCCTCTTCTAGAAAACCATTCAAGAAAGTGGTCTTAACATCCATTTTCCATATTTCATAATCATAGTATGCTGCTATTGCAAGCATAATCCGAATAGATTTGAGCATAGCAACAGGTGAAAATGTTTCATCATAATCAATACCTTATTTTTGCCTGAAATCTTTAGCCACTAATCTGGCTTTATAGGTTTCTATTTGACCATCTGCTCCAATCTTTTTCTTATAGACCTATTTGCACCCAATAGGGTTTATCCCTTCTGGTGCATCAACCAAAGTCCATACTTTGTTGGTGTACATGAAGTCCATCTCAAATTTCATGGCATCCTGCCATTTGTCTGAGTCCTTACTCATGACAGCTTCCGTATAGGTCAAAGGTTCGTCATTCTCAATAACTTGGGCTTCATTATTCTCAATATGAACCCATACCTTATAGGTACATATTGTACCCTATCTGACCTACGGATAGGAATTATGTGTTCTGGTTCTTCTTTATTTATGTGAATATTTGGTTGAGAAATATCTATTTATTTTTCTTGAATTTCATTAATTTCAATATTTCTTCCACTGCCTCTTTCTAGGATAAATTCTTTCTCCATGAAAGTGGCATGCCTACTTATAAATACTTTTTGTTCAGTAGGGTGGTAGAATAGATATCCTATACTATCCTTAGGATATCCTACAAACAAATATTTATCTGCTCTAGCATCTAGCTTATGTCCAAAATTTCTTTTGACATATGCTGAACATCCCCATATCTTAAAATATTTAAGATTGGGTTTCTTACCTCTCCATATCTCATATGGAGTGCTAGATACAGATTTAGAAGGTACTCTATTCAAGATAATTATTGCGGTCTCTAAAGCATGACCCCAGAAGGAAATAGGCAACTTAGTGAAGCACATCATGGACCGTACCATATCTAATAAGGTATGATTCCTCCTTTCGGCTACACCATTTAATTGTGGCATATAAGGAGGTGTCCATTCAGAGATAATTCTCTTTACCTTAAGATGGTCTAAAAATTCACTGGATAAGTATTCTCTTTCTCGATTAGATCAAAAAATTTTATACTTTTTTCAGTTTATTTTTCGACCATACTTTGATACTCTTTGAATTTATCAAAGGCTTCAGTTTTATGTTTCATAAGATACACATATCCAAACCTAGATAAATCATCTGTAAATATAATAAAATAAGAGTATCCACCTCTGGCCTGGGTTGTCATAGGGCCACATATATCTGTATGTACAAGTCCAATAACTCGTTTGTCCTATCTCCATGTCCACTAAATGAAGTCTTGGTCATTTTACCCATGAGACATGATTCATAAGTTCCTAATGATTCATAATCATAAGGATCAAAGAACTTTTCTTTGTACAACTTGTTAATCCTAGTCTCATTGATATGACCAAGTCGACAATGCCAAAGTAAGGTATTATTTATATTATCTCTCTTACGTTTTCTATTTTCATCAACATGAAAAATATTATCATTCAAACATAGAGTCAACAAACCATTGTCAAAAGTGCCATGGCAAATTATTTCATTAGAAAAATTAATTGAGCAACCATTGCTCGTTACAAATATTTGATATCCTTGTTTTATCAACAAGAGTACAGATACAATATTTCTAATGATCTTAGGCATGTAATAATAATTTATTAGCTCTAAAATCTTCCCAAAAGGAAACTTCAAGATATTTGTCCCTACAGCTTCTGCTTGGATAGACTCTCTTCCAGCACCGTAGAGCTCGAAGTCTTCCTTCCTCAAACTTCTAATTTTCTGCAGCCCCTGCAATGATTTGCAGATATGAAAACCACAGGCGGTATCCAATACCCAAGAATTTGAAATAGAAGAATTCAATGATAATATTGTATGTATCTCATACATACTTTTTGATGCATTATTTGCACCAGTCTTCACTGTTGCAAGGTAAACCTTGTAATTCCTTTTCCAATGACCTATCTTGCCGCAGTGAAAGCAGGTCGACTGTCTGAAGGTTTTCTTTCCTTTCTTCCTCTTATTTATACCACCTTTAGGGTTCAGCCTCCTTTTAGAACCCTTTTTGCCTACCTTCTTCTTGGAGATCCCATCCACAAGAAGAAGAAAAGCCTTATCCTTCTTGATATGGCTCTTTGCTGTCTTGAGTATATTTAACAGCTCAGGCAAGGAAGAATTCAGTTTGTTCATGTGATAGTTCATGACAAACTGAGAAAATGATTCTGAGAGTGATTGCAGGATTAGATCCTGACTCAACTCCCCATCTATAACAAAACCTAATTGACCTAATCGAGTGATCAGGTCAATAACCATCAAAATATGGTTTTGTACGGTTGACCCCTCTGCCATTCTAGCACAAAATAACTGCTTAGATATCTCATATCTAGCAGTCCTACTCTGTTTCCCATAAAGTTCTTTTAAATTGAGCAATATGGAATGAGTGTCCATGCTATCATGCTGCCTCTGCAACTCATTTGTCATAGAGGCAAATATGATACACTTGACAGTTAAAGAATCATTTTGCCACATCCTATATGTGGCTTTTTCTTCCTCTGTGGCATCCTCCCCAACTGGCTCAATGTCAGGGGTATCGAGGATGTAAGAAAGCTTCTCTTGACTAAGTACTATTTCAAGATTTCTCAACCAGTCCACATAGTTGGTACTGGTCAATTTATTTGTATCCAAAATGGAGCGAAGTGAAAGTGAAGAAGCCATTAATCTACATAATAAAGAATATTACATAAGCAAACAACTCAAGATGATATGCACAATTAAATTAGGACTTTAATTTTATTGTGTCTCCCACTATTTTATCAGATATCATAATCCTCTAGTATGATGTTTGAGAAAATCCTAATTGATTTTCTTAGTGGGATTGAGACCCTAATTCCTTATAAAAGATCTTGTGGTTGCACAACAAACCTTTTATAAGTTTAAAGGTAGAAAACTCTTTCCAATTGCATCTCATGCAATTCTCAATAAAAATCCTAGCCTCTAAAACATTAATAGCCTTGTGTTTACACAACAAACCATAATATTTTAGTTAAGTAGGACCCTTCATTTCAATACAATCAAAATAGAATATAAATGCTCTTGTGGTTACACAACAAAGCATTATACTCAAAAATACTGTAAGCATCTCGATGCGCCAGAATAATATTATGTTAGTTTCCATAATTGGTCTTGTGGTTACACAACGAACCTAATATGGTTCGTGACATAATAATATCCTAGCATGAAGGAAGGCCATAATGTAGTGAATATAACACCAAGCATCCTAGCCAAGAATTAAATTAATCTAATCAGCCAGGTAAGTGGGAGAGAGGTGGGGGTTGATAAACACTTAATTTAAGTCATTTAAAGCAAAAAATCATATTTAATTTATTTTATTTATTAAGAATTTGATGCTTCTTTTTATGTTTTACAGAAAAGATGATCGTCGATACAAAGAGTCCAATTCATAGATCAAAAAGACTCAAGTTTGAAGAAAATTAGACTTAAAATAAAATTAAAATAAAAGAAGGATGCATACGGTATTATAGAAAATGAAGATACTATGCAAGAAATCTAAAAGGATATAGATGTCATTGTGAAGAAACAAAAATTTCTTTTTGGAATAAAAAAAAAAAGAGTGTGGGTGCAGGCACGCGGCAGGTGGGTTCGCAGGGAGATTTTCGTGGGGGACAGACGAACAGATGGAAGGAAATATATATTTGGAAATGCTTCAAGAGGAAAAATTTATATTTTCTTTATCTGCTTGTGATCTTTCCATCTCATCCATCCATTTTTTAGTCATTAGTATTTTCTTTAGTCCCACATCAAAAAATTATGTAAAACTCCTCCCTCCTAACACCTATAAAAAGGTTTTTGTACTCCCATTGGAGGGGGAGCCCAAAATTCTTTTAGAGCCTTGCATAGAGAATAGAAAGGGACTACTCCATGAGCAGCTAGGCTAGCAGTCTCTGGAGTGGAGAAAAATTTTGTAATGACACAGAGATGGTTTATTGTTCTAAATTTCTTGTATTTCTTTATATGCAATAAAGATTATGCTTTTTATTTAAATTGTCATGAGTTCTTTATTTACCCTCTTTCATATGCTTTTATTTATGCTTTCCTGTTAGATTAATACTAGGAATAATTTTTACTTTCTGGAGACGCACCGTGATCTATGGATACGGGCATGCTGAGGAAAGAAGAGTTGTTTACCTAGTACTTTCTGAAGATGCACCATGATCTACGGGTACGGGGCGTGTCGAGAAAAGATAGATATTTTTCTTAAGATTAATCAGTCTATTTAATTAAAAAAAAAGAGATACAACTCTACTAGTGCAAAATTAATTCAAAACTCTTGAGCTTTTTATTTTTTAATTATATCAATTTTAAGATAATTTATTTTCTAAATCAAAAACAATGCTTCTTTCTTTTATTTTGCAATCTCAACTTAGCCCAAGGTCCCTGAGGATATGATCTCGACTCATCCTACCTACGTAGTGAGTAGAGTTATTTTTGGTGCTATCAACGACTACGCATCAAATTTTGGCGCCATTGCCAGGGACCTTGGCACAGTTGAATTTAAAAAAAAAAAAAAACCACTAACATTTCATAACACTTAACTAAAATAGCGTAACCTCAAATATAAAAATTTTAACTTGATTGGATACCTTGTTTCTTTGCATCTCATCTCCATAATTAATCTTAAGGGCAATAACCTATTAATCAGATAAGGTGGAGATTTGATCACCCTTCTTTGGCCCACAAATCACTCCCTTGCATTTGCATAACCTAGACCTTAATCTAAAATTAATTAGACATTGACCCCTAACGATTTTGAGCTCATTAGGACAAGTGACCCTGAGAGTTGAATCGGGTTAGACTTGGTCAGCTAGCTGGTGTCTAGGTAAGTGGTTTGCGGGATGACTGGGCCCGAAGGAAGGTGGTTTTTAATTGGTTTTGTTCGCTGATCTGGCCAATTTAATTGATGTCTAAGGAAAGCAACGGGGAGACTCCCACCAACCTTACACTTACCTGGCCAGTTGGTTAGTCAAGCTCTGACTTGGAGGGCTTGAAGGCTAACTACAGTTATGAGCTGTCTAGAACTAGGGTAACTTTAGGATAGAGAGTCCACTGCGTGCTAACTTGATTGTAATTAAAATCTAACCACAACTAATTCTTCTATTAGTTTTAGGACTTCTTAGGATCTCTTCTTTAGAACTCTTTTCTCTCCTCTCTTCTCCTCTTAATAAAAAAAAAAATCCTTAACAGACTAGGATAGTCCTACATAGACCTTTTAAGTTGCATGTTAGGTCAACGATCACTAAAACCCGACTTGCAACCATTAGACGAAGAATTAGAAAAGACTCTTAGGACTATCCAAGTTAGAAACATGGCTGCACCTGGTGAGGCTAATCCTCCACGCTCATTGAGAGAATACTTCACTCCATCCTCGTATACCTACTCTCCATGCATTCAAGCACCTCCAGTAGAAGCTACCCAATATGAGATTAAGTCAGCATTATTCAAATGTTGCCATCATTCTATGGACTAGAAACGGGGACCCATACAAACACTTGGATGAATTTCTTGAAATTTGTACCACAGTAAAAATCCAAAACTTCTCAGATGATGCCCTTAGGTTGAAACTGTTCTCTTTCTCACTTAAGGACAAAGCCAAACATTGGTTAAACTCCTTAGACTCTATAACTATTTCAACTTGGGATCAGTTTCAGAGAGAATTTCTAAAAAAATACTTTCCAATCAGAAAAACAAATCAAATTAGAAAAGCTATCACCAGTTTTTCTCAATTGGAGGGTGAATTTTTTTGTGAGACATGGGAAAGGTTAAGGGACCTCATTCGTAAATGTCCACACCATGCTGTCCCTAAATGGCAACTTTGTCAGTATTTTTATGATGGTCTATCGGAGAAACACTGACAAATGGTTGATGCATCATGTGGTGGGACATTCACGCTAAAGAGTGAGGATGAAGCCTGGCAGCTCTTTGAAATACTTAGTGAGAATTTCCTACATCATATGTCTGCCACTTCTAGAGAACAACCCATGCGTCAACAAAAAAGAAGTGAATTTATCAGATTGGAAACGTCATGGATATCCATAGTAAGGTAGATGAACTGTCCCAAAAATTAGACCGTCTTCTAAGTACTGGACAATCCCCAATTCTACCTAACCCAATCCAAGAAGTTTGTGCATTGTGTGCAAGTCCGAACCATTTTGTTAGTGAATGCCCAGCCGCACCTCAATTTTCTGAGTTTGTGCACGAGCAGGTTCAGCAAGCTCAAGTCCAACAAGCTCGCAGACCAGGAAACGATCCTTATTCGAACACTTATAACCCCGGCTGAGAAACCATCTAAATTTTTTCTGGAGACCACAACCAATGGTTGACCTGCCACACCTCGACCTCAATATCAGGACCCAACATATAGGCATGAACCATACCATCAATTTCAAAATGCTCCTCAACCGTCTACTACTGGTCATAGCTCAGCTTTTGAGAAAAAAGTTTTGAAAGCACTAGAATGATTAGAAGTCAACACTCAGATCCTTAACTCCCACACACAATCCATTGCTAAGCTAGAGACCCAAATAAGTCAACGAGCGACTGCATTCAGTAGGAGGGAAGGAGAAAAATTACCTAGCCAACCCGAGAGCAACCCAAGAGGGCAATTTGTGATTGAGAGTTCTAATACTTCAGAAGCTTTTTCTGAACATGCCAAATCAATCATGACTCTGAGAAGTGGGAAGGTCATTGAACACACTAGTAAAACCAATGAGACCGACCCTAAACGTCTAACCGAAGACAAATCACCCAAGAACAAGGAGGACCTTAAAATAGAGAATGAACCAACTGCACCGGAATCATCTTATTTGCCTAAAGTTCCACTTTCAGATGCCCTGAAAGCCCCTATTCCTGCAGATAAGAAGGGAGGAAGACTCGACGAGATGTTGGAATTGTTAAGCAAGTCCAAATTAATCTTCCCCTTCTAGACGCAATCAAACAGGTCCCTGCTTATGCTAAATTTTTGAAAAATTTGTGCACCCAAAAATGTAAATCTAGATCACAAATCCCAAAGAAAGTATGCCTCACTGAACAGACTAGTTCTGTCTTCCAGCATGCCACTCCTCCAAAGCTTAAGGACCCAGGAGCCCCCATCATTTCCTGTGTTATAGGAGATTATCACATTGAAAAAGCTCTTCTGGACTTAGGGGCAAGTGTGAATCTTTTACCTAGTTCAATGTATGAACTTTTTAGATTCAGAGAACTGAAACCCACATCAGTCACACTGCAGTTAGTCGACCGATCAATTAAGGAACCACGTGGAATGCTTGAGGATGTCTTGGTCAAGGTAGATGAGTTTTACTTTCCAGTTGATTTTTTGGTTCTCGACATGGAACTAAGTGGCAACCCAAGACAAATTCCCATTATCTTTGGACGACCCTTCCTAGCTACAGCAAATGCATGCATTAATTGTAGGACAGGAGTCATGGATGTATCATTTGGAATAAGAAACTGAGACTGAATGTGTTTGGTGCTTTTCAAGATCATCAATGGATAGTTGCTTCGAAGTAGATACACTAGAAGACATTATAGAAGATGAAACACCCACAATTCTAACACCAGACCCCTTAGATACTTGCTTGGCTCACTTTGGAGTGTATGACTTTGAGGGATACATGAAAGAAGTTAACACCTTGTTGGATACACCACACGATAAAACCACTCCTCCATGGACAATCAAGTATGAGCCATTGCCCACCTTTTGTTGGTTTTATTGCATATGACGTCTGGCTGAAGACGTTAAATTTAGTGCTTTTTGGGAGGCAACCCAAATTTTTTTTATTTTATTTTAACTGATCTTCATTTTTTTTAAGAATAAAGGACCGCTCTGTATGGAAGAGTCTATCAATAAACTTGACGTCTAGCTGAAGACGTAAAATTTAGCACTTGTTGGGAGGCAACCCAATGATTTCATATTTTTTTTACTTTACTGCAGCTACAGAAATTTAGAACAAGAGCCTATTAATCAATGAAGCTATCTTCAACTTTGAAGCAAAATTATCCCAGGTGCACTCTCTCCTTTTATTTTCTTTGCTTTCCTACTCCATTGAGGATAATGTAGACTAAGTGGGGGGGAAGGAAATAAAATTAATCAAATCTTCGAGTATGGTCAGAAATAATTAGTTTTGTGTATCCAAATTTTATTTTGATTAAGAGTCAATTAGGCATCCTAATAAATGAATGATTAACGGTCAAGATAATTTTAGAGATACTGAGGAATAAATTATTAAGAAAACCCAATGAATGGTAGGGTTTAGACTAGACCAAATTTTAGGAGTGATTCTACAACCCTCTTCTTACTGATCTCAATAAAAAATCTGCTTCATGAGAGATTGGGTGGAAAGGTTGAGGTATGCAAAAATTCTCCTTAGATTATGCTTTTTATTTAAAAAAAAATATTGGTTTCCTACTGAGTAACCGGGCCCCTTCGCCTAAGTAAGTGTTGTGGTTCGCGTAAAAAGGTGGGCAATATTAAAAAAAAAAGTGGATAATAAGGGGACTAAATTGCAAGAAGATAATAAACCCCTCTCACATTAAGTTAGAAGATTTAAAGAGTAAAGTGGAGAGTTGGTGAAAGAAAAGCTCTTGAAATTTCTTTAGTTAAAACTCAGCCACTAATTGGGTCAAATTGATAATCCAATGAAGTATCTCTTTAATGGTCTGACCAGGTATCATCTACCTTTTGGGATGCCTAACCTAACTTTTTATTCAAGACCGAGTCGGTACACAATGCTGATATATCTATTTTACTCGAGGACGAGCAAAATTCAAGTTGAAGGGTGTGATAAATACTTAATTTAAGTCATTTAAAGTAAAAAATTATATTTAATTTATTTTATTTATTAAGAATTTGATGCTTCTTTTTATGTTTTATAGAAAAGATGATCGCCGATACAAAGAGTCCGATTCATAGATCAAAAAGACTCAAGTTTGAAGAAAATTGGACTTAAAATAAAAGAAGGATGCATATGGTATTATAGAAAATGAAGATACTATGCAAGGAATCCAAAAGGATATAGACGTCATTGTGAAGAAACAAAAGTTTGTTTTTGGAATAAAAAAAAAGAGTGTTCACGCGGTGGGTTCACGCGGAAGCAGTGCGCGGTCACGCGGGCGCGCGGGTGAGCGCGCGGGCGGACGCGCGGGCGCAGCAGCGGACGCGGCATCGCGGGGGCACGGGTGCAGGCGCGCGGTAGGCGGGTTCGCGGAGAGATTTTCGTCGGGGGACAGACGAACAGATGGAAGGAAATATATATTTGAAAATGCTTCAAGAGGAAAAATTTGTATTTTCTTTATCTGCTTGTGATCTTTCCATCGCATCCATCCATTTTTTAGTCATTAGTATTTTCTTTAGTCCCACATCGAAAAATCATGTAAAACTTCTCCCTCCTAACACCTATAAAAAGGCTTTTGTACTCCCATTGGCGGGGGAGCCCAAAAATTCTTCTAGAGCCTTGCATAGAGGAATAGAAAGGGACTACTCCATGAGCAGCTAGGCTAGTAGTCTCGGGAGTGGAGAAAAAATTTTGTAACGACACAGAGATGGTTTATTATTCTAAACTTTCTTGTATTCCTTTATATGCAATAAAGATTATGCTTTTTATTTAAATCATCATGAGTTCTTTATTTACCCTCTTTCATATTTTTTTATTTATGCTTTCCTGTTAGATTAATATTAGGAATAATTTTTACTTTCTGGAGACTCACCGTGATCTACAGATACGGGGCGTGCCAAGGAAAGAAGAGTTGTTTACCTAGTACTTTCTGGAGACGCACCGTGATCTACGGGTACGGGGCGTGCCGAGAAAAGATAGGTATTTTTCTTAAGACTAATCATATTTATTTAATTAAAAAAAAAGAGATACAACTCTACTAGTGCAAAATTAATTCAAAACTCCTGAGCTCTTTATTTTCTAATTACATCAATTTTAAGATAATTTATTTTTAAATAAAAAATAATGCTTCTTTCTTTTGTTTTGCAATCTCAACTTAGCCCAAGGTCTCTAAGGATACCATCTCGACTCATCCTACCTACGTAGTGAGTAGAGTTATTTTTGGTGCTATCAACGACTACGCATCAGGGGTCCTCCCATTACTTTCCTTAGACACAATTAAATTGGCCAGATCAGACAACGAAACCAATTAGAAACCACGCTCTCTTTACCAATCATGAACCACTTTCCTAGACACTGATTGATCAATTAGACATCTGGACTGGTTCTGCTATTGATTAATTACACTACAACTTAATATAATTTTATAGAGGGCTTTTGAGGTCTCAATGCATATTTAATTTCTATATCATACTAAATACATGAATAAAAGAAATTAGCATCATAGTGAACACAATTCAATATGACAGGGCAACATTTCATAATTATATACATCATAATTTAATTATGAAATAATGAATATGATCTCATCATATTAATATCATATAAAAATTATAAATTATGATTATATTATATTTATAACATTGCCATTAAATCATTAACATATCATCATATGATTTAATTCTAACAATGTCACTCGATACCACTGTAGGGATTGGTGTCAAGGCGGAAGCACGGATTTCAAAGCAATTATTATGAAATCATAAAACCAAAACCTAACTCCAAGATCATCTTATCAGAATTTAAACCATATAATATGCATCAATATCATAATATAAGCTATAGAAACATACCTCTTATCGCTAGACCCTAATTTGTGCTCGATCGTCGGTAGCAATCCGTCAAGGTTTCCATCAGGTGCCCACGTGTTTACCCTCCAACGTTGATCCACACGGAGACTCGATCAAACCACTAGCACCTATTTAAATATTCTCTATAATTAAATTCTAATTTATCAGAATTTAAATGCAATTTGGGCAGAATCTCCTTTCTTGGCTTTGCTGTCACACTGTTGGACTTTTTCTTACCTTCTTTTCTTGCTCCTTGTCACCTTAATTTTTATTCCAATTCTCTAAGCCTTTTGGAAGACTTCTTGTCCTTTATCAAGACCTTGTCTAGACTAGAGAAGAAGAATAAAGAGAATTGGACAAGATGAGCCTACTGTAAGAAAGAAGGAAGAGTTTGGAATGAGCGATGACTCCTTGGCGTGCACCCCTATTTATATTACACATAGGGGTGCAAACCAAGCATCTCACGCCCACTCTCAATTCATCTCATGCCTCCTCTCAATTTTTCACACTCTATTTGATGAGAAAAAGCCATGTGAACATCAAAGTTGGGTTGAAGAGGCGCCTTATTTCAGAAGGACTCTCCGAACTCAACTTATGGTGTTCACATGAGAAGTCGCAATGCTTCTCTTATTGACGCCATCAACCCATGCCTTTGGATCTGGAAGGAAGCCCATCCAATGACCAAGATAGAGGGTGCCAACATCAGGGTGGGCGCAAGAGATAAGGGGCATGGAATAATTCAAAAACTATCTCTCCATTTGACTTGGTCCAAGGGGCGCTTCCAAGGGGTGGCGCATGGGATTTCATCCTTATCTCTTTCCACAAATATTCTATGGAGTGTTTCAGATACAGAAGGACTCTTAGGCACCTTCTAAGAGATTTGAAAGCCTCATAGAATAAGAAAAACCATGGAAGAAAAATGGATAAGACCAAGTTAAGGGGGGCGCCAACTTTATCCATGCGCCATGTGGCATATGCGCATGGATTTAAATCCATTATCTCTTCTCCTAATTTTTCTATGAAGAGTTTAATACTCAGAAGGACTCTCAGGCATCTCTTAAGATTTCTAAAAAACTTTTCATAGAATAAAATCCATGGAGAAAATAGATAAGACCAAGTTAAGGGGTGCCAACTCCCTCCATGCGCCATGTGGCACATGCGCATGGATTTAAATCCACACGCCAAGAGAGAGACTCTTAGGCATGTGGTTCCCTAGTTTTTGGCACCCAACAGCAAGCCCAATCAAATACTTCGAACCCATTTCAAGACCAAATCCAATTTGGCTCAAATTGGTTCTAAATTAGCCCAAATCGAAACCCGATTCGAATCCGATTCGAATCTAGATGCTAGGGTTTGCAACATGTGCTAGCATGTTCAACTTGCAAACATGGTTTAATCAAATTAAACCCATGATCAATTCCCTTTGTGTGTGACCCATTGGGTTCCACGTCTAGCCAGCAGTGAGTTCGGGTGCAATTTGACCTAATTTGGTTAGAACACAATTGAGCCAATTTAGGTCAAATCTAGCTGACCCGTTTCGATCAATCAGAACAGCTTCTAAGTAATGATCGAATTAAACTCTTTAATTTGATCAAAATCACAAGACATAATTGATGTCTAGCAATGTATCATGTCTACCTGAAAGATATAGAATTTTGATGAAAATATCAAAAATACCCTTCAGTGAAAAATTATCGTGCAACTTGATCTTACGATCATCCTGCATCCCGAATATAAGTTTGGATATGAAAAAATATCAAACCCAATTTTATATTCATATTTCTCTCAATCAGATAATAATGATTCAATTTATGAAATATTAGAAACTATTTTTAATTTTTCATAATGCTCTGATCAAAGTCTTCCTGAATCATTATTCGATTAAAGCAGATAGGATGCGATCTCCTCTTACTAGGAGTGATCGTTTCCATATTGACCTACTCACAACCTTCATAAGTAATCCACCATATCCAGAACACTCCGTACATGATTAAATCATGAATGAGTATGATCCAAAATATGGATTCATGCTTATAAGGTTCTATGGCAGTCTTAGGTCAAAAGATTTACATGCACAATTTCACTATGAGAAATATCTGTTGACATGTAGATAAGACTCCATCAGATATTCTTTAATTGGATCAATTTAGTGAACTCATTCTCTAATGAGCACTTACATCCTTATATTAGTTTCATACACAAGTAATTGTGAGATCAATTATCCTCTCCATCGAGCATACACAGGATGTACCAGTCTTACCAAAAATATTGATCCCCTACTTAATGTTCTATCGACTAGAAATATTTAAAATTAAGGTTTTAAGGTTTTAGATCTCACTGGTATGATCGTATCATAACCCTAAAACCATAGCCCTGATTTATGGGGTTCATCATAAAAAATAAAACACAGCATATGATGAACTAAATGCCTTTATTTATTTAAAATATAAGTACATGAGTTGTCGGGAGACAAAAGAATATCCATCAAATTACATATTTTGATTGGCTTATAGGGCATATTCCTTTCAAGTGCAAGCGATATACCAAAAGGTATGTATGAGATACATACAATTTTATCATTAAGTTCTTTCAATTCAGACTCTTGGGTATTGGATACCGCCTGCAGTTCTCATATATGCAAGTCATTGCAAGGGCTGGAAAACATTAGAGTATTGAGGAAGGGTGATTTTGAACTCTATGATGTTGGAGGAGAGTCCATCCAGGTAGAAGCTGTGGGGATATATATATTGAAGTTACCTTCTGAAAAGATCTTCGAGCTAGAAAACTATTATTATATGTCTAAGATAATTAAAAATATTATTTCTGTATCGTTGCTATTGCAACAAGATTTTGAAATAAATGGAAAGAGCAATAGTTGCTCAATTTTTTTTTCTAATAAAATTTTTTGTCATGGAGTTGTTAATAATGATCTTCTAATTCTATCTAATGATAATATTTTTTATATAAATGAAAGCAAAAAATAAAAGAGAGAAGAAATAAATAATACTTTATTTTGGCATTGTTGACTTGGTCATATAAGTAAGATGAGGATTAACAAGTTATACAAAGAAGAGTTTTTTTATTCTTATGATTATGAATCATTAGGAACTTGTGAATCTTATCTTATAAAAAAAAGTACTAAGACTCCATTTAGTAGATATGGAGAAAGGATGAGTTATTAGGATTTGTACATACTAATGTATGTGGTCCTATGACAACAGAAGTCAGAGGAGGATACTCTTATTTTATAACGTTCATTAATGATTTATCTAGGTTTGGATATGTGTATCTTATGAAACATAAATTTGAGGTCTTTGATAAGTTTAAAGAGTATCAAAGTATGGTCAAAAAATAAACTGAAAAAAGTATTAAAATCTTTTGATTTGATCGAGGAAGAGAATACTTATCCAATGAGTTTCTAGATTATCTTAAAGAAAATAAAATTCTCTCAGAGTGGATCCCTCCTTATACACCATAGCTAAATAGTGTAGCAGAAAGGAGGAATCATACTTTATTAGATATGGTGCGAACCATGATGTATTTTACAGACTTGCCTATTTTCTTCTGAGGATATGCTCTAGAGACTACTGTATATATTCTGAATCGAGTACCTTCAAAATCTGTGCCAAACAAAATATATAAGATATGGAGAGAAAAGAAACTTAATCTTAAGTATCTTAAGATATGGGACTGTTCAATTTACGTTAAAACAAACTTCAGACATAAGCTAAGTGCTAGGATAGATAAATTCTTGTTTGTAGATTATCCTAAAGAGAGTGCAGGATACCTCTTTTACCATCTTACTGAACAAAAGATATTTGTCAGTAAACATGTCACTTTTATGAAAAAAGAGTTTATCCTAGAAAGAGGCAGTGGAAAGAAAATTAAACTTGGAGAAGTTCAAGACCTACAAATAGAAGCACAAGATAATCCTCAACCAAAAATACCCATTGATGAGGTACAACCATAAGATACACCTCCTCTTCGAAGGTCGGATAGAGTATGAAATGCACCTCTAAAGTATGGATTCATTGTTGAGAATAGTGAAGCTCACATCATTGAGAATGATGATTCTTTGATCTATATGGAAGTCGTCATGAGTAGGGACTTAGACAAATGGCTAGAGGCTATGAAATTCGAAATGGATTCTATGTACTCCAACCAAGTGTGAATTTTGACTGATGCATCGAGAGTGTGACCCCTATTGGATGCAAATGGGTCTATAAGAAAAAGATTGGAGCAGATGGCCAAGTTGAAACCTATAAAATCAGATTGGTGGCTAAAGATTTTAGACAAAAACATGATATTGATTATGATGAAATATTTTCACCTGTTGCCATGCTCAAATCTATACAGATTATGCTTGCAATAGCAGCATACCATAATTATGAGATTTGACAAATAGATGTGAAGACTGCCTTCCTTAATGGTTATCTTGAGGAAGAAGTTTACATGTCTCAGCCAGAAGGATTTGTCTTAAAAAAGAGAATAAATCAGGTATGCAAGCTTTGAAAATCTATTTATGGACTAAAGCAGACCTCGAGGAGTTGAAATATCCATATTGATATAACAGTCAAAGAGTTTGGCTTTATCAAAAATGTGGATGAACCTTGTGTATACAAAAAAATTAGTAGGAGTGCCATTATTTTCTTAGTTTTATATGTGAATAATATACTTCTCATTAGAAATAATATCTCAATATTATAATCGGTCAAGACATGGCTATCAAGTAAGTTTTTCATGAAGGATTTGGGTGAAGCATCCTATATACTAGGTATAAAGATCTATAGGGATAGATCTAAGAGGATGTTAGGCTTCTCCCAATCTAGATACATAGATTTAGTACTAAAAAGATTTAGCATGGATGGGAGTAAAAGAGGTTACTTACCCATGAGTCAAGATATACATCTCTCTAAAAGGATGTCTCTTAAAACATCAAAAGAAAGAAATAGAATGAGTTCTATTTCCTATTCTTCAGCAATAGGGTCAATCATGTATGCTATGCTATGTACCAGACTTGATGTTGCCTATGCCTTAGGCATAGTTTGAAAGAAGAGTGCCCTATAAGCCAATCGCAAGTATTGCGATGGAACTTTTCTTTGTGATTTTCCAACTCATGTAATGACATTTATTATTTGAGGCATTGATTCATCATTTTAACTGTATCTTATTATGTCTAAGATTATGATGAACTCCAAAGATTAGGGCAATAGTTTTAGGAGATATGAATGGGTCATGCTAGTGAGACCTAAAATCTTAAAATTTTAATCTTAAATATTCCTAGTCGTAGGAGCATTGAGTCGAGGATCAATATTCTGGATAGACTGACACATCCTATGTACGCTCGATGGAGAGGATGGTAGATCTCACTAGCCACTTGTGTGGGATACTAATACAAGGATATGGGTGCTCATTTGAGAAATAAGTCTACTGAATTGACTTGATCAAAGAGAACATCTTATGAAAGCCTTACTTGCATATCAAAGATGGTTCTTTAAATAGGAGTTGTGCAAATGATCCTTAGATCTGAGACCACCATAGAATCTTGTGCACATGAACTCATATTTTGGTTTATACACAGGCATGGTATTAAGATATGTACAGGGTGTTCTGGATATGGTGGAGTATATATGGAGGTTGTGAGTAGATCAACATGGAATCGATCACTCCTAGTAAGCATCCTATGTATTCTCAATCTTAGATGACTCGAAAAAAGTCTTTTGACCAAAAGCAGGAAAGAGATTAGAAAGAGTTTCTAATGTTTCTTTATCAGAATCATTATTGGTTAATTGAGAATCGATATGAATATGTGTTTGAGTTTGATATGATTCCATACTCATGAACATATTCAGAGGGCAGGGATGATCGAAGGACTGAATTGCACAGTAACTTACCACTTAAGAGTATATTTGATATTTTTATTAAATTTTATATCCTCTGGATAGTCATGATACGTTGTTAGATGTCAATCTTTACTTATAGATTTTTGATCGAATTAAATAGTTTAATTCGATCGCCATTAGAAAGGATTCTAATTGTTGAGCTCGGGTTAGCTCAATTGGACCTTAATCGATTAGATTAAAATCTAATCAAATTTGATCAACATGCACCCAAACTTACAGCCAACTAGATGTGAAACCCAATGGGTCACACACATATAGAAATTAGCTAAGGACCCTTTTGAAAAAGGTTGATTGGAATTTTGGATTCAATCAGGGTTTCGGTAAGCATGCTAGCACATGTGGAACCCTTGCTCCTTTGGAGATCAATTTGGTCTTATCTCTTGCTAATTAGCTAGCCCAATTTAGTGGGCATTTGGGTCAAGTTGTGCCACCTAAAAGCATCCCAAATTGGGGTGCCACATCCTATGCTAACGCTAATTATGAAGAGTCCAAGTTGTGAAGGACTCTTGGGAAAAAATAGATTTTGATGAGTCCTCAAAAGTGTGTGCTCAAAAGCGTCGCATCTCTCTATGATTTGATGAGTCCTTCTCTTGATCAAGTGCTTTTAAATTAAAACAATTTTTTTTGATAATGTTCCACATTTGATAAGATATTTTTGGTGATTTTTCTAAAATTTTTTCAGACTTATCAGATAGCCAAATGGATGCTGGAATCTTCCTTGCATGCGTGCATGCACGGTGATTAGACTTTGTGTGAAAGGATGTGAGATCACATCCCTTCATGGATTTTTCTGATATCCTTATTAGGTGATCTGAGATAAAAATTAAATCCCCTATCCATGTGGATTTTTATGGATTTCTCTATTTTGAGAAGGGATGCAAAAGCATCCCTTCTCTGGTAGCACACACAGAGAAGGGTGCTGATCGATGTATCATTGATAAGAGTCCTTCTGCTTGAAGAAACTCTTATCTCTGATAATCAAATCAGATAGGTCTCATGGATGAGGTGTGTCCCTCTCTTTTGGAGTCTTTCTAGTGGCTATAAAAGGGCTTGGGCACTGGGTGTCCGAGGTATTCAGATCGGGTTTCCAATTTCTCTTCGGTTGCTCTTCTTTCTTTCTTACAACCTGTCTTAGTTTTAGGACAAGGCTTTGAGATTTAAGACAAAGCCTTATCTGATCCTAACAAGGGTTGTGAGGATCCTAAAGAAGAAAAATCAAAATTTAAAAGTAGATTCTGAGAGGGTGGAGTCAGGTTCTTGAAGAAATCTGATCGGTATAAGGCTAGTCGAGTTCTAAGGGCTAAAACTCTTGAAGCAAGATGAAGAAGGAGCGCTGTCTTTGGTTCAATTTCCATGTGGATCACCGTTGGATGGTGGACACTTGGATACTTTATAAAAATTAGAATGAGCACTACAGGTATTCTTCTTATTCTAATTTATATTTATTGTACTTTGATTATTATAGTTAAGGGTTTCTGGGTATTTGGGTTTTCGATGCATCGAATGTTTTGAATAAAAATTTTAAACACCTAATCTTCTACTGTGCCACTGAAACCCAATAGTAGTATCAGAGCCTACCTTGATCTATATAATCAAAGGTTAAAATATTATCTTGATTGTAATTGAGTGTGAGTTTGTGATTTGGTTCAAGTCAGGTCAAGGGTTGAACCCGATTGAACATCCAAACCCTCGCATGTCATAAAGATATGTTTTAAATATAAAATACTTGATGTATGTATAGAATCTTTCTTAGTATCTTAGTACTCTAATTTGGTTCATCATCAGGTCATCTGGTCATAAGAGCAAGTAGGGTCCATAAACCCACTCTTCCTATTCAATAGGGTACTCTTATAGCGCGTAGGGGTGCTACTGTGATGTCCCAAGAAAACAAATCGTGAAAAGAGTGTTTTATATTCATGTATGTTATTAGAATTTCATGCATATGTGATATACTTTAGATGCTTAGTTATAATCATGTTGTATGATTATGATTTCGTATCTTAGAGATATGAATAGATGCCATGATTCATTGTTATGATTATAAAGATACAACTATAATAGTGTATCATTATGATTGAATTAGGATGTGCTTGAGACCATTAAAGCTCTCATAAAAATTATATTAAGTTGTAGTGTTGTGAACCAATAGCTGACCTATTTCTTGAATCGATTAATCAATTAGTATCTAAGGAGTGTTGCAAGTGCAGTGGTTATTTAATTAGTTCCGTTGTTGGTCTGACCAATTTTATTGGTATCTAAGAAAAGTAACAGGGGGACTCCCACTAATCTTAATACTTTTTTGGCCAATTGGATTAGTTCAAATCTTGAATGAAGGTAGCTCAATATTTAGAATACTACATATGCCTTCCTTCATGCCTAGTCAATACCCTGTTAAAAATCATAGTAGGTTTTTTGTGATATCCACAAGGCTTGCTACGAGGATTTATGTGGGTTTATCTTGGTGCATATTATATGCTTTACGGTATATTTAGATATGTTGCTTTGTTATGATATCCACAAGGATAATATTTTTTAGATATAGCTGTATGAAAATGAAGGGTCTGACTTAACTAAAAATACTATAGTTTGTTGTGATATCTACAAGGCTATGAGTATTTTTAGAGGCAAGTTAAGTTGAGAGTTGCATGAGATACAATTGGATAAGTTTTTCTGCCTTTGAACTCATTAAGATTTGTTGTGATATCCATAAGGCTTCATTGAGGAATTAGGGTCTCAACCTCACTAAGAAACTAGATTAGAGTTTCTTGTTTATCATAGGAGAGGGCTATGGTATCTGATAAAATAGTGAGAGATATAACTAGTTTAAAAGTCTTCATCTAGTTATGCATGTCAAATATGAGTGGTCTACTTATACTATTATTCTATATGTAGATTTAAGTCTACATTATGGTTTTCTTATTTTCACTATATGATACCATAAATAAAAATATGTTGATCGATCCAACTATGTGGATGGGTCGAGGAACTTGCAAATAAGGATCGTATCAGAGAAGAACTCTGATGTTCTAGATATTTTTGACTTTAGATTGGTCAGTATTAATAAGAAGGCAATAGATATCCATAAGGATATTATTTGTGGCAAATTTGGATATTGGGAGTATAATTGCAAGAATTATCTTGCAAGATTGAAGCAGGGTGTAAGTGTAGCACCGAAAGGTGTGTATATGATACAGACCTATTTTTCATTGAGTGGTTCAGACTCTGATATTTGAGTATTAGATACCGCCTGTGGATCGCATATTTGTAATTCATTATAGTGACTACAGAATATCAAAGGTCTAAAGAGATGTGACCTCGAGCTTTATAATGCAAGTGGAGAGTCCATTAGCGCGGAGGCTGTGGGAACCTGTTTGCTTGATTTATCTTTGGACAAAATTTTAGAATTAAAAAACTGTTATTACATATCAAAAATCATTAGAAATATTATTTCTATACCTTTGTTGTTAAAACAAGGTTATGAAATAAGGTTAATAGAAAATGGAGGCTCCATTTTCTTTTCTAATAAATTTTATGGCAATGGTTATATTGATAACAATCTTTTAATTCTTGCACTCAATGAAAATATTTTTTATATTGAAAAAAATATGAAAAAAAAGAGAGAAAATATGAATGTCATATATCTCTGGCATTGTCACCTTGGTCATATTAGTAAGTCAAGGATTAACAAATTATACAAAGAAAAATTCTTTGATCCATATGATTATGAATCATTGAGAACTTGTGAATCTTGTCTCATAGGTAAGATGACCAAGACTCTATTTTTTGGATATGGAGAGAGGGCAAATGAGTTGTTAGCCCTAGTATATATAAATGTATGTAGACTAATGATAATTCAAGCTAGAGGAGATACTCCTATTTTATCACCTTTATGGAAGATTTATCAAGGTTCGGATATGTGTATCTTATGAAACATAAATTCAAAATCTTTGATAAGTTCAAGGAATATCAATGTATGATCGAGAAACAAATTGAAAAAGGTATCGAGGTTCTTCAATCTGATCGAGGAGAAGAATACTTATCCAGTGAATTTGTTGATCATCTTAAGAGTAAAGGTATTCGCTCTGAATAGACCCCTCCTTATACATCCCAATTAAATGGTGTAGCAGAAAGGAGGAATCGCACTTTGATGGATATGGTGCAGTTCACGATGTACTTCACTGATCTCCCAATATCTTTCTGGAGATATGCCCTAGAGATTGCCACATATATATTAAATAGAGTGCCTTCAATGTCTATTACAAGCACTCCATATGAGATATGGAAGGAAAGAAAGCCTAATCTTAAACATCTTAAGAATTGGAGCTGTCCTGCTTATGTCAAAAATATTTTTGGACATAAGCTTAGTCTAGATCAGACAGGTATAGGTTTGTAGGGTATCCTAAGGAAACTAATGGATACTACATCTACCACCCTACTGAACAAAAAGTATTTGTTAGCAGACACACCATTTTTTTGAAAAATAAATTCATCCAAGAAGAAGACAGTGGGAGGAATATTGAACTTATGGAAGTTTAAGATCTACAAATCGATCCACAAATACCAGTGGTTGGACCACAAGAAGATTCTCAATCAAAAGTATCCAAGTATGAGGTATATCCACAATACACACCTCCTCTCCAAAGGTCAGATAGAGTGTGTCAAGCACCTCTAAGATATGGTTTTATCATTAAGAATAGTAATTCGATCATCATCATTCAGAATGATGATCCACTGACCTATTCAGAAGCTGTCATGGTAGAGACTTAGACAGATGGCTAGAAGTCATTAAATCTGAGATGGACTTGATGTATACTACCAAGTGTGGACATTGATTGATGCGTCTGAGGGTGTGACCCCAATAGGATGCAAGTAGATCTTGAAGAAGAAGATTAGAGCAGATAGCCAAATAGAAACCGACAAAGCTAGGTTGATGGCGAAGAATTTCAGACAAAGGCAAGAAATTGACTATGATGAAACCTTCTCACTAGTGGTTATGCTCAAATCCATCCGAATTTTGCTTGCTATAGCGGCATACTATGACTATGAGATCTGACAGATGGATGTCAAAATCATTTTTCTCAATAGTAATCTAGAGGAAGAGGTCTATATAACTTAGCCAGAGGGATTTATCTCAAGTGGGAGGGCAAATCATGCATGCAAGAGATCCATCTAAAGATTGAAGCAGGCTTCAAGGAGTTGGAACATCTGATTTGATATGATAGTCAAAGAGTTTGGCTTTATCAAAAATAAGGATGAACCATGTGTGTATAAGAAGACAAGTGAGAGTGCTGTTGTCTTCTTAATTTTATATGTCGATGACATACTGCTCATTGAGAATGATATCCCAATAATGCAATCAATCAAAACTTGACTGTCGAATAAGTTTTCCATGAAAGACTTGGGTGAAGCATCCAATATACTGGATATAAAGATATATAGAGATAGATCTAAAAGGATATTAGGCTTATCCCAGTCATGGTACATAGATCTCATATGGAGGCAAGTAAGAGAGGTAACCTGCCTACAAGTTATGGTATACGTCTCTCTAAGAAAATATATCCTAAGACACTAGAGGAGAGAAAGAAGATGAATGAAATTCCTTATGCTTCAGCTATTAGATCAATTATGTATGCCATGCTATGTACCAGGCCTGATGTAGCTTATACTTTAGACATAACTAACAGATTTCAGAATGATCAAGGAAAAAATCATTGAAAAACTATGAGAAATATTCTAAAGTACCTAAGAAGGACTAAAGATATTTTTCTCATATATAGAGGAGGGTCAGAGTTGAAACTAGAGGGATATACAAATTTTAATTTTCAATCTGATCCGGATGATAGCAAGTCAATATCAGAATATATATTTATCCTAAATGATAAACAGTGAGTTGGAATAGTTTCAAGCAGTAGATAGTATCTGACTTAATTACTGAGGCAAAGTACATTGCCACTAATGAAGCCATTAAGAAAGCTGTCTGGATGAAGAAATTCATCACGAATTTAAGAATCGTTCCTAAAAATGAAGGATCGATGTCACTCTACTGTGATAACACTGAGGCCATTATTAAGCTAAGGAATCTAGGTCTTATTATAGATCCAAGCACATCCTCAGACGCTTCCATCTTATTAGGGACAAGATGTTGTCCTTGAATGAGTTGACACAAAGAACAATATAGCAGACCCATTCACTAAGGCCATACCATAGCAGCTATATGATTGCCATCTTGTTTGTATGAGATACAAAGGTGATTGACTTTAGTGCAAGTGGGAGATTGAAAGAAGATTGCCCTATAAGCCAATCGCAAGTGTTGCGATGGAACTTTTCTTTGTGATTTTCCAACTCATGTAAAGACATTTATTATTTGAGGTATTGATTCATCATTTTAGCTATATTTTATTATGTCTAAGATTATGATGAACCCCAAAGATTAGGACAATAGTTTTATGAGACATGAATGGGTCATGCTAGTGAGACCTAAAATCTTAAAATCCTAATCTTAAATATTTCTGATTATAGAAGCATTGAGTTAGGGATCAATATTTCGGATAGACTGACACATCCTATGTATGCTCGATGAAAAGAATGGCAGATCTCACTAGCCACTTGTATGGGACACTAATACAAGGATGTGGGTGCTCATTTGGAAAATGAGTCCACTGAATTGACTCGATCAAAGAGAATATTTTATGGAAGCCTTACTTGCACGTCAAAGATGGTTCTTTAAGTGAAAGTTATGCAAGTGATCCTTAGACCTGAGACCACCATAGAATCTTGTGTACATGAACCCATATTTTGATTCATATCCAGATATGACATTAAGATATGTACGGAGTGTTCTAGATATGGTGGAGTGTGTATGAAGGTTCTGAGTAGGTCAACATGGAATCAATCACTCATAGTAAGAGGAGATCGCATCCTATGTATTCTCAATCCTAGATGACTCGAAAAAAGTCTTTTGGCCAAAAACAAGAAGGAGATTAAAAAGAGTTTGTAATATTTTTTTATCAGAGTTATCATTTGTTAATTGAGAATTGATATAAATATATATTTGAGTTTGACATGATTCCATACTCATGAACATATTCAGGATACAGGGATGATCGAAGGATTAAATTGTACGGTAACTTGCCATTGAATGGTATATTTGATATTTTTATCAAATTTTATATTTTTAGATAGTCATGATACATTGCTAGACATCAATCTTGATTTATAGATTTTTGATCGAATTAAAGAGTTTAATCCGATCTCCAATTAGAAAGGATTCTAATTGTTGAGCTCGGGTTAGCTCAATTGGATCTTAATCATTAGATTAGAATCTAATCAAATTTGATCAACATGCATCCAGACCTACTGCTGGCTACATGTGGAACCCAATGGGTCACACACATCTAAAAATTAATCAAGGACCCTTTTGAAAAAGATTGATTGAAGTTTTGGATTCAATCAGGGTTCCGATAAGCATGCTAGCATGTGTGGAACCCTTGCTCCTTTGGAGATCAATTTGGTCTCATCCCTTGCTAATTAGCTAGCCCAATTTAGTGGATATTTGGGTTAGGTCATGCCATCTATAAGTAGCACAAATTAGAATGCCACATCCCATGTTAACACTAATTATGAAGAGTCCAAGTTGTGAAGGACTCTAGGTGCAAAATAGGTTTTGCGTGTTCATGTTGGCATGGGCAGAAGGAGGAGTCCTTTTGACATGAGATTAAGATATATGTGGTAGACTATATCACCCTCCATCCTTTGGTGCACATCTCAAAATATGAGATGTATTTTTTTTAGATTTTTTGGGGCAAAGAGAAAATTAGAAAAAGAAGGATGTCTGGCACGCGTGTGCAGAAGTGTCGCATCTCTCTATTATTTGAAGAGTCCTTCTCTTGATCAAATACTTTCAAATTGAAGCAATTTTTATGATAATATTCCACATTTGAATCTATTTTTGATGATTTTTTTGTAATTTTTTCAGACTTATCAGATGGCCAAATGGATGCTAGAATCTTCCTCATGTGCGCGCACGTGCAGTGATCAGACTTCACATGAAAGGGTGCGAGATCACATCTCTTCATGGATTTTTTGATCTCTTTATTAGGTGATCTGAGATCAAGATTTAATCCCCTATCCACATATATTTTTATGGATTTTTCTATTTTGAGAAGGGATGCAAAAATATCTCTTCTCTGGTCATGCATGCAGAGCAGGGTGCTGATTTATGTATCATTGATAAGAGTCCTTCTGCTTGAAGGAATTCTTATCTCTGATAATCAGATTAGATAGGCCTCTTAGATGAGGCATGTCCATCTCTTTTGGTATCCCTCTAATGGCTATAAAAGAGCCTGGGCATTGGGTGTCTGAGGTATTCAAATTGGATTTCCAATTTCTCTTCGGTTGCTCTCCTTTCTTTCTTACAACCTATCTTAGTTTTAGGATAAGGCTTTGAGATTTAAGATAAAGCCTTATCTAATCCTAACAAGGGTTGTGAGGGTCCTAAAGAAAGAGAATTAGAAGTCCAGAGGAGGTTCTGAGAGGGTGGAGTCAGGTTCTTGAAGAAACCTGATCAATATGAGGCTAGTCGAGTTCTAGGGGCTAGAACTCTTGAAGCAAGGTGAAGAAGGAGTGTTGTCTTTGGTTCAATTTTTGTATAAATCACCGTTAGAGGGCAGACACTTAGATACCTTGTAGAAATTAAAATGAGTGCTATAGATATTTTTCTTATCCTAATTTATATTTATTGTACTTTGATTATTATAGTCAAGGATTTCTGGGTATTTGGGTTTTCGGTACATAGAGTGTTTTGAATGAAAATTTTAAACACTTAACCCTTCTGCTGCACCACTGAAATCCAACATAGTTTGTAGATTTTAGGCTGATATAGGAGAAGATCATTGGATAGTAGTGAAAAATATTCTTAAGTACTTGAGAAGAACTAAGGATATTATTTTGGTATATGGTTGATCTGATCTAAATTTAGAAGGCTATTCTAACTCTAGTTTCTAATCAGATCCTGATGATAGCAAGTCCACTTTAGGATATATCTTTACTCTAGATAGTGGAGCAATTAGTTAAAAAAATTTTAAGTAGCTGACTGTAGCTGACTCAACCATTGAGGCAGAATACATAGCAGCAAGTGAAGCCACCAAGGAAGCTATCTGGATGAAGAAGTTCATCATTGAGTTGGGTGTCATTCCTAAGATTGAGAATTCAGTACCACTTTACTATGATAATATTGGAGCAGTTGCTCAAGCAAAGGAACTAAGGTCTCATTATAAATCTAAGCACATTCTAAGGTGCTTCCATCTCGTTCATGAAATAGTTGAAAGATAAAATGTAGTCATTGAACGAGTAGAAATAAAAAACAACATAGCAGACCTGTTCACTAAGCTCTACCACAGCAGCAATTCGAATGCCACCTCAATTGTATGGGGATAAAATATAAGGGCGATTGGCTTTAGTGCAAGTGGGAGATTGAAATGAATTTGCCCTATAAGCCAATCAAAATTTATATTTTGATGAGTTTTCTTTGTAATCTTCTAGTCTCATGTAATTGATACTTTATAAATAAAAGATATTTTTCATCATATGCTGCATCTTACTTTTTAATGATTATGATGAACTCCATAAATCAGGATAATAGTTTTAAGGTTATGATGAGATCATACCTATGAGATCTAAAATCCTAAAAATCTTGATTTAGAATATTTCTAGTCATAGGAGCATTAAGTAGGGGATCAATGTTTCGGATAAACTAGCACTTCTTTTGTATGCTCGATGGAGAGGGTAGTTGATCTTATAAGCCACTTGTGTGAGACACTAATACAAGGATGTGAGTTTTCATTAAAGAATAAGTTTACTAAATTGATCTGACTTAAGAAATGTCTTAGGGAATCTACTTACCCATCGAAGATGTTTTCTTATAGTGGGAGTTGTGCATGTAATCCTTTGACCTGAGACTACCATAGAACCTTGTATACATGAATTCATATTTTAGTTCATACTCATTCATGACTTAGTCATGTACGGGGTGATCTGGATATGGTGAAATATGTATGGAGGTTGTGAGTAGGTCGACATGGAATTGATCACTCCTGATAAGAGGAGATTGCATCCTACTTGTTCTAATCGATTGATGATTCAGAAAGCCTTTGATCAAAGCAAAATAATAATTAAAAAGAATTTTTAATATTTTATTAATCAAATCATCATTAAAGATTAAGAAAAATATGAATATGATATTGATTTTGACATCATTCCATATCCAGAGTCATATTCGGGATGCAGGAAGATCGCAGGATTGAATTGCATGGTAACTTTTCACTGAAGGATATTTTTGATATTTCTATCAAAATTTTATATCTTCTAAGTAGACATTATATATTGCTAGACATTAATCTTGTCTTATGGGTTTGATCGAATTAAAGAGTTTAATTTGATCGCCAGAAAGGGTTCTAATTATTGAAATCGAGTTAGCTCGATTAGATCTAGATCGGTTAGATTAAATTCTAATCAAATCAGATCGACTTGCACTTGATCTACTACTAGCTAGATGTAGAATCCAATGGATCACACACAAAAAAATTGATCAGGGGTCTAATTGGATTAGATCATATTTTCAAAATTGACATGCTAGCATATTTTGCAAATCCTAGCTCCTTATTTCGAATCAGGTTCAAAATTGATTCCAGATTGGGGTAATTAAATCCAAATTAATTCAAACTAATTTTTGAGTTTGAGTTGGGTTAACATTTGACTACATGTACCAAGGATTTGGTGCCATATAACCAGGTCTCCATGTGTCAAGAATTTTTCTTGCGCATGGGATGCATTTTTTGTGCACAAAATATGAGTTGGCGTCCCATGAGATGGGATGCCCCTTCCTCAATCTTATCCATATGTTCCATGCTAAAATAATTTTTTAGAGAATCCTAATTTAATTCTAAGTGCAGAGGAATCCTTCTGTGGCTAAATCACCTTCTGATTTAATCATGAAATTGGTTGAAGTTTGAATACCTAGCCAAGTCACCTAACCAAGAGTCCATATTGTTAAGGACTCTAATTTAAGTGTCACGCCACATTTAATCACAGATTTTTTTCATGCTATCTCCAAGTGTGCCTTCATTCTAGTCCATTAGATGGCCAAAAATCACTAATGGATGGTGGAGAAACAAATGCACCAAGGAAAGCTTCGCGATGCATCGAAGAAATATTGAAAAAAATATTCTGAAGAGTCCTTCTGCACGAACCGTCTCTCAGATTCTTTTTCTGATGCTTGCCATGTGTCATTAGATTCCAGATAGGTGTGGTATTTTGTTGTGGGGCATGAGAAATTTTGAGAGGGTGCGAGATGGTGCATGGAGAGGGTGCAAGACAAGACCAAAAGCAACCCATCACTGACTATTTAAGGGGGGCTGCGTTGGGGATTTGTTTCATTTAAATTTCTAATTCCTTCTCTTCTTTCTTATACCCTCTCCCTATTGTCTAATTAGTCCCTTCTTTTCTTATTATGACAAGTCCAAAAATAGTAAGAATAAGTCCAATTTTAGGACAAGGGCCTAGGAAGAGATTAAAGGAAGACAAGGAGAGAAGAAAGGAAGGGATAGGAAGTCTAGGAGGAGAGGAAGAAGGTCTTAAGGTCCTATTGCTCAAGAAAATTTTTAGAGTGAGAATTTTAAAGGAGGAATCATTCTAAAGAGTTGGTGTCCTGATCATAGTCCTGGTGGATCACCATTGGAGGGCGAACACTTGGGCGGTTGTTGGAGGTTTTGCCGAAATTTAGATTAAGCATTGCAGGTATTCATCTATAGCTTGAATTTTATTATGAATAAATGTTATATGATTGTTAATCATCAAGGAGGTGCTGGTTTAAGAGTGTAATATTTAAAATTTTATAGTTTAAAATTTTGAAATCCATTATACTTTCACTTTGCATGTTCACCCTGAAATCCTACAGCCATTATATGCTGTTAGGCGTTACTGGTGGATTATGAGATCAATGAGAATTATTTTGATGGTTAATAATTTTTAATTGGAGAGTTGAAATTATTTCAATCCATTGAAAGAAGTTTTAATGATATGTTGATGGAGATCAAAATATTTCTCACTACCAGATAGAATAGAACCTATGGGGTCATACACAAAAGAGGTCCTAATTGATCAGACTGTTGAATCATGATTTTAAATATAAATCATAAGTGATCTTAATTATCAATTTGATTGATGATTAGATTAAAATATAAAAGTTATATTGAGAACTTACTAAGAGTTAGTAAGTTATAGGAGGACTTAATTACAACTGTTGCATATTCTTTGATTTGATCAAATATCGAGATTGGGTCCTAATCAGATTTAATTTGATTAGTTATGGTTTGAGTTTGACTCAAATTAGATTTCATAAGTCTAATAGGATTAGATCTAATGAACACTTGACCCAAACCTATCTAGATTAGGTTTGACCTATTCTTTAGTCATATTTGATTTGTATAGGGTCTTAGTCAAGTTAAATCAAACTTAGATTAGGTTTCATTAGTCTAATAGGATTGGATTTAAATTATGTTGAAACTTAATCTAAGTTGGACTCCAAATATGATTTGGATTTGAACCCAAACCACCCCTTAACCAAATGCAAAGAGGAGAACTTATCCTAGAAGCCACATGCCTAAGAAAGAGGGATGCCCAAGGCTATTTAGCATGGAATAGTTTCATGTGGATAAGGGCATGGAAAAACAAAGAGAAAAAAAAAATAAGGAGAGTGGGGCAACATGAAGAGTTTGTGTTCCCTTAAAACTTATCTCCTAACAAACCCTAGCAACCTCTCCTATTTAAATGGATGGATATGGGGCACCGCCTAATTGATAAGATCAAGAAAAGTGGGATGCCTCCTTTAGGTGGTTGGCGTAAGCAAGGAAGGGGCGTGAGATCATGGGCGTCCAAAGGAATTTGGTGTGCACAAGGGAGAATGGTGTGAGGGATTTTTCTACAAGAGAAAAGATAGGTGCTATTAGGAAATATGTCTCAAAGCCAATCATTGAATGATTGTGCTCATTGTATAAATTGTATATAAATTTTTATTAATAAATATTATTTGATATTTTCATTATAAATTGACCATCTTTGAACTCCTGTGTTGTAATAAAGTTCTTAGGACTATAATTAATAGATAAAAGAAGATTTATCATTAAGTCCTAAAAAATATTCGCAATCAAATAATATGCTATTACTAGGACGATAGCGATATTAAGTGTAGATCATTATATGTCATATGAATTAGTTATCCTCTTAATCAAAGAGTGTGGAGATACTATTGTGGCATGCAAATAGAATGTAGGAGTATATTCACATCGAACGTGACTATGTGGCGAGCACTCTGCTATCAAGAGTAGCTCATGAAGGGTATGGGTATAAGTATCCCTCAGACTTGAGACCACTACAGTGACTTATAAGTAACTCACTATACTTTAGTACCAAACCATCTAAGTTTTTAATTTAGTGAAGGAAGGATATTGGGTATAGTCAAGTACTTATCAAGTCAGTATGTGAGTCAAGATGGAATTGACCCCTCTGAACTGGTAGGAGATATGCATCAGTATATTTCAATTTAGTAAAATCTTAGTCAAGATAATCCATTTGATGGATTTGAAAGGTTGAAATACAATATGGTCGACTAAATTAAGGTTGACAGTTAAACCCTAAGTAATCTTGAGCATTTGGGTCAAAGGGATAAATTATATGGTAACCATATGCCAGTAGGTTCTAGAAGGTTGCTTTGCAATACTTCGGCCTATCCGGTCATCGGGTCACCATTGCTAGATGGTTACATCGATTAGTATAGAAAGTTATTCTTATGTTACTGGCCTAGGTTCGAGCCTATGAGGTCACATGCATTAGAAGATTTGGTTAGATCTGATTGCTGAAGAGTTCAATTGGATTGTGACTCTGGTGAAGAGTCTTATTGGGATTGAAACTCTAGAGAACAGTCCCACTAGGACTAGATCTCTACTATTTATGGAGAATTAATTTGTAATTAGATTAATCATTGACTCAATTTGATTGAGTAAAGAGCTTTGAATCAAGTCTAATTGAATTAGATTCAGTTTGACTCAGATTGGGTTTGATATGATCAATCCTGATTATAAAGAAAAATTTGATCCTGATTCAATCAGGATTTGAAATCAGCTTATTCCTAAATGAGTTAGAAATTTAATGAGATATTTAGATTTTTAATTAGATTAGATTCATTTGTATCAATGGGTTCAATCCAAATTTGATTTGGATTAGAATCAGATTAGGAATGAAGAGTTCTTATCAACTTGGACTCTATCCTTATCTCCTTGCGCTACACATGGACCCTTGCCCATATCTTCATGCCAAATGGGATTTGGCTTGACCTTTTTGGCATCAAAGTATCAGACCTAATAAGGGTGGGTGGCAATTATTGATGACTCATAATTCTATCTCTTGTCAAATTTGAATGCGATCCAAATTAGAGATAAGATGAAAATAAGGAAAAAAATTTTTGATACAAGAAAGGTTGTTGGCACCATAATGATTTTTTGTTTATTTTTCTTGGAGAGTTCTTAGGTGTGTGAGATATGAGAATCCTTCTCTATATTGTAGAGCTTTTTTAAAAAATTTTGAATGCCCAAAATTGGTTTGTGGTGTGGTGATTATGGCCCTCTTCTCTTGGATGAAAAACCCTAGTCTTTGTCTATAAAAAGGGGTCACCTCTTCTTGGCATCATACATCCCTTCCCTTGCTGGTTTTTATTTCTCCAGAGCTCTTCTCCTCCTCTCTTCCTCCTCTAGATCTTTTCATCCTTTGGAGTGTCCAAGGTGTTGGGTTCTGATGGCGTAGTGGAAGGACTAAGTGTTTAAAATTTTTCATTCGAAACACCCGATGCATCGGAAACCCTAATGCCTAGAAACTCTTGACCATAATAACTAAAGTACAAATAAATTAACTTGGATAAGAAGCATACCTATAGAGCTAATCCCAATTTCTATGAGGCATCTAAGTGTCCACCCTCCAATGGTGATCCACATGAAAATTGAACCAAAGACAGTGCTCCTTCTTCTCCTTGCTTCAAGAGTTCCAGCTCTAAAACTCGACTAGCCTCATACCGATCAGGTTTCTTCAAGAACCTGACTCCATCCTCTTAGAACCTTCTCTAGACTTTTGATTCTCCTTCTTTTGAACTCTCACAATCCTTGTTAGGACCAGATAAGGCTTTGTCTTAAATCCCAAAGCTTTGTCCTAAAACTATGATAGATTGTAAGAAAGAAAGGAGAGCAACGGAGACAAAATTGGAAACTCGATCTGAATGCCTCAGCACCCAGCGCCCAAGCCTTTTTATAGCCACCAGAGGGACATCAAAAGAGAGGGACACACCCCACAAGAGAGCCTTATCTGATCTAACTATTAAAGATAAGAGTTCTTTCAAGCAGAAGGACTCTTATCAATGATACATCGATCAGCACCCTCATCTACGTGCGTGACCAGAGAAGGGATATTTTCACATCTCTTTTAAAAACAAAAAAATCCACAAAAATCCATGTGGATAGGGGATGCATTTCAGTTTGTTTCTCAATCATATTTTGATACTCTTTAAATTTATCAAAGGCCTCAAATTTATGTTTTATAAGATATGTATATCTAAACCTAGATAAATCATTTGTGAACGTTATAAAATAAGAGTATCCTCCTCTAGCTTCTGTTGTCATAGGACCACATACATCAGTATGTACAAATCCTAATAACTCATTTATCTTTTTTACATATCCACTAAATAGAGTCTTAGTCATTTTTATCATGAGATAAGATTCATAATTACCTAATGATTCATAATCATAAGGATTAAAGAACTCTTCTTTGTATAACTTGTTAATCCTTGTCTCACTTATATGACCAAATCAATAATGCCAAAGTAAAGTATTATTTATCTCTTCTCTCTTTCATATTTTGCTTTCATCAATATGAAAAATATTGTCATTAGATAGAATCAGAAGACCACTATTAATACACCATGATAAAGAATTTTATTAGAAAAAAAATTGAGCAACCATTGCTCTTTCCATTTATTTCATAACCTTGTTGTAACAGTAATGGTACAGAAATAATATTTCTAATAATCTTAAGTATATAATAACAGTTTTCTAGCTCTAAGATCTTTTCAGAAGGTAACTTCAACATATATATCTCTACAGCCTTTGCTTGGATGGACTATCCTCCAGCACCGTAGAGCTTGAAGTCACCCTTCTTCAGCACTCTAATATTTTGCAGCCCCTACAATGACTTGCAGATATGAGAATTACAAGCGGTATCCAATATCTAAAAGTTTGAATTGGAAGAACTTAATGATAAAATTGTATGTATCTCATACATACCTTTTGGTGTGTCGCTTGCACCAACCTTTACAGTTGCAAGATATAACTTACAATTCTTTTTTCAGTATCCTGCCTTGCCACAGTGAAAGCAAGTACCTTGTCTAGAGACCTTCTTCTCCTTCTTTTTCATCTTGGCACCCTTAGGGTTCAGTGCTTTCTTTGAATCCTTAAAACCTGACTTTTTCTTAGAGATTTTACCCACAAGAAGAAGTGGAGCTTTTTTTTCTTAATGTGGCTCTTAACTATCTTGAGCATATTCAACAGCTCAGACAAGATGGTATTCAGTTTGTTCATGTGATAGTTCACGATAAACTGAGCGAACACCTAGGGAGAGATTGCAGGATCAAATCCTGACTTAATTCTCCATCCATCACAAAATCTAGTTGACCCAATCTAGTGATCAGGTCAATGACCTTCAGAACATGGTCATGTACGGATGACCCCTCAATCATTCTAGCATAGAATAATTGCTTAGATATCTCATATCTAGTAGTCCTACTCTGTTCTTCATACAACTCTTTAAGATTGAGGAGTATGGATTGAGTATATATACTCTCATGCTGCCTCTGTAATTCATTGCTCATAGAGGCCAGTATGATATACTTGACAGTCAAACTATCATTCTTCAATATGCTATATGTGGATACCTCCTCTGATTCAGGAACATCAAGAATATAGAAGAGCTTGTCCTGAGTGAGTATAATTTTTAAATTTCTCAACCAGTCCATATAATTAGGATCGATCAACTTGTTAAAATCTAAAATTTCATGCAATAATAGTGAAGATGCCATTTATAGAATTTAATCTACAATGAATAAAGAACATTAAAGAAGCAAACAACTCATGTTGACTCACATAATTAAATAAGATCTTTAGATTTAATTATGCCTTCCACTATTTTATCGAACATCATAACTCTCTACTACGATGCACGAGATATATTACATATTTATCTTAGTGGGATTGAGACCCTATTCCCTCATTATGATCTTGTGTTAACACAATAAATCTTTATGAGTTCATAGGTAGGAAACTCTTTATTAGATATATGTCCTAGAAGCCAATATGGTGACACATTGTAATAAATCTAAGATATAATTTTATATTTAATATATTGATATGATCAATAAAAGGAGCAAGTTCTTTTTCATTCAAGTGTAATGTATCTTTAAATCATCTATGAAATTAGTTTCGATACATATTCTCAAAGTGTTGAGAATTAGAGAAATTTATTTATTTTCTAAAGGCTCTCGATCATAGGATCATTATGAGGGTGATGATAGATCTAAATAGACTGGTGCATAAATCACTTCGGGATAGATGGGTCACTAATCTACTATGTAGAGACACAGGACAACAAGTGTGAGTGGTTATTAGAGAACAACTGGCACTGAGTGTGACCATACAAGAGATCACTTGAATTTCTATTCAATCGTCAATGATTGTCTCGATGCTGTAGTTATGTGATTGATTTTTTGACTTGAGATAGTACTGCTACTTGTAGTGAGGCTGCTAGAGTTTGATTGACACATAAATATGGGTCTGAATGAGCCCTTATAGTGGATGTTGGTGACAGTTGGTCCACTATAGGAGTGGGGTGCGCATCAAGATAGGATCTATCGATCTTGATAGAGAGGAGTAGTCCTATGAGATTTGAGAGGCTAAGTCTAAGAGTCTGTGGCCACAGCATTGTGATTGATGAAAAAGAGTTTTCATAGAAGTCACAACTAGACTTGAGCTAATCAATCTATCATATGACCGATGTTGAGGTTTGATGATTTATCCATGATCTGTCATCTAGTCGGGACTCACGATAGAGAAACTAAATCACATGTTAAGTACATCTAGAGGTTTATTTCAGTTCTACTGGATTGCCACTGCATACTGCTAGGTGTCACTGGTGGATTGTGAGAGCTCACTAAGATTGTTCCGGATTGATAATCCTTGCTAAGTTAGAGTAAAATTATTCTGACCCATTGAAAAGAGTTTCAATGATATGATGATAGAGATCATTGTATGTCTCACTACTAGATAAAATTGAACCTATGAGGTCACATGACAAAGGAATTAGATCTGGAATAAGTATTTGAGCTTATGAAGTGTTAATTGGGTTTAGAGAAATTCATTGGATTCATGGTAACCTTGCTAACACATGGTTGGACCTAATTCCTCTTTTTATTGGGATTACTTATTTGATTAGTTAATTCTAACTTAATTATCCATTAATAACCAACATGAATAAGATTCATGAGACTCTAATAGTTGGGTGCCTAAGGTTATGGATTATATAAATTAAGGATGCAAGTCCCTTATAAATCTCCTTAATAGTTATTATGGGGTGCCACTTTGATTTGATCAATTTGGATGTGTCTATTTATTAGAGGGCCTTTGATTTTCATATGGGGTGTCTCTTGGGTGCAAAAGAGGGTATCTAATTATGGGTGCAAGGGCTCTAATAGTTGGTGCCTAATGGGCTTCCTAATGTAAGTTGGATAACTTAAGTTAATAGGAATCCTAATGCAAGTAGGACTTGTATTATGAGATTGAATAGGATTTAATCCTTATGTCTATTTAAAGGAACCTCTCCTAAGATCCCTAGAGCATCAAAATCAGCAATCCCTCACACCCAAAGGCTTTCTCCATGCCCTCTCTTCCTCTCCTTTTCTCTTCTCTTGGGTGTTCTATATACCCCTTCTTTTGGACGTGCGTCCCAAGGAGTTTCATACCCAAAAGAGTTTGGATGCCTCTTTCTTACTAGTTTTTAGCATCTGATAGTAGCATATAGTAAAAAGAAACTCTAGAAAAGAGGAGAAGAAGAAGATCAAGGAGAAAGATCATGTGTTGATCGTGATCCAGACTACGTTCAGATTCAGCAGGCTGAATTTTGGAGAATCAAAATTCAGATTATAAAAGGCTATTCTAGGCTGATCCCAAGTGGATACTCATAGAGATCAGATACTTGTATGGCTAACAGAGAGCTTCATCTCTTTCAGATCTAATTTTGAAGAAAGAGATTGTGAAACAGGTATGTGATTTGATCACAATCTGAATTTCAGCATATATCAATTTCAGCATATGAAATAGATCAATGTGATTTTATATTTTCATGCATGTATAATTTAGATTAAAATTATTTTAATTTTATTCTCTACTGTGGTATTTAGAAAATAAAGTTTTGAAATACACATGCATGCACCAAACCCGACATCCAACAGTGGTATCAGAGCCACAGATTTTCATATGCTAAATTTTGACATACATATTTTTGAAAAAAATTTAAAATCAATTTTTTCTTTGATACATGAGATGTATGGGTAGATCTTCAAATTTAAAATTTAATTTTAAGTTTAATTTTAGAATATATAGTTGATATGTTATTACATGCATAGATCTGAATTTTGATTTAGAAAGAGTTCTAGTCCATGTTCATGTGATACATAGATGCCTGCATAAAACTTGAAATTTTTATATGATCTAAATTTTGATGCATATATGTGATATATGATTTTATTTTTAGATCATAAATTTATTTTTAATCTGATCCATGATTAGTATATGAGATATATGATATCATGCTAAGATCTGAAATTTTGTTTAGATCTGATTTTACATGCATATATATGATATATGTTTGTATACTAAAATCTAAAAATTATTTTCATATTCTAAAACTTACTTTCATGCAATAAATTTAGATCTGAAATATGATTTTAGAATCTGAAATTTATATTTGTGCATGAAAGTTTTAGTCATGGAAAAATCATAAATTAGGTCATATAATAGGATTGCATTTAAGATTTTTGATTTAAATCATATGGGTCTAATTTGATTAAGTAATTGATCAAACCAAATCAAGTATTGATAAGACCAGATCAATTAAGTTAATGATCATACAATTATTATTGATCAAATCGATTGAATCCCATATATAGAATCGATCAATCTAAGGATCTAATTTGGCTCGTTGGTTTGAGCCTGATTTGTTTGAGCTAACCAATTATGCTCAATCGACCTATTGGTGTCTAAGGCAAGTTAACGAAATATGATTATTTAATTGATTCTGTTAGCCGACCTAATCAATCTATTGGTATCTTAGGAAGGCAATAGGGGGACCCCCATCGATCTCCACTTATCTGGCCAATTTGAAAGATTGGGACTTGAATTAGGTTGCTTAGCAATTTGGTTTAGCCCATGCCACTTAGATCGATCATACGATGACAGATTAGATGAGACCTAAATCCAAACCTCCCCAAAATATTAAGTCTGTAGGTCTTCCACCATTGTAGATGTACGGACATGTTACTGACATTGATTGTTTTTGACTGGTCACAGTGGTTCAGTTGCATCGAAAATACGCAACCACTCTATTAGCAAAGAGTTACTCCAGGGTAAAGATAGGGTTGGGCCCAATAACTGTTAGGTGAGGGACCCAATGATGGCCTTGCACCTGCTTGCGAATGGTGGGTCGGGCTTAACTAAAAAGTATGGACAATAACTGTTAGGTGAGCCCATATGATTTAGAGATCAAGTGGCTGCAACATGCTTAGTGAAATATCTAGGCAAAGAGTTGTCTATGCATTGGTGTGCATATTACCAATAACTATTAGGTGAGGTGCATGTCATCGGTGGGATCGCAGCACCCACTAGGAATCCTTTATCATGTTAGGATTTTTGTTTCCTTCTCAGAGAGTAGAGGGATCTAAAATATTAGTGAGAGTCATTATTTGCATCTTAAAGTCTCTAGAAGCAAATTAAAATATTAAGTGCAAAAGTCTAACTTGAATCTCTACTCTCGTAGTTAAACCATCATGTCAGCCTTAAACCCTCTAGCTCGCATCCTTAAAACCAATCTTTGACTGGTAATAATTACAAAGACTGACTTAGAAACCTCAGACTTGTCCTGATCTTAGAAAAGTTAAGCCATGTTCTTGATCAGGATCCCGTTGTATTACCAAAACCATCCTACTGCTGAGCAGAGAGCTATTTTTGAGAAGTGGATGGATGAAGACAGTCGAGTCAAGTGTTATGTGCTGGCGTCCATGTCAAACGAGTTGCAAAGCCAGTACAAACATATACCCACTACCCAGGCTATGATCACTCACCTACCAGAGTTGTATGGTGAGCAAAGCTGTACTATGCACTTTGAAATATCCAAGAGACTCTTCAACCTCAAGATGCATGAGGGGCAGTCTGTCCATGAGCATGTATGATAGTGATCAAGGATATTGAGGAGCTTAGAAAGCTCGGGCTTGATATGTAGAAGGAATTGCAGATGGATCTGATCCTTTAATTCTTTATCAGTTCATATAGTCAATTCATTATAAATTTTTATATGAATAAACTTGACTACACTATTTCCGAAGTAGTCAACATGTTAGTCACTACGGAGGATACTTTGAAGAGTTCAAAGAGCACTGTTCTCACCATGGAGTGGACTTCTTCTTCCAAGAGAAAGTCTACTGGAACAAAGAAGGTTAAATTCACAAAGAAGCAGAAGAGAGAGAGCAAGCCAAAGAAGGATGGTCCAAAGGTGGCTAAGGTAAAGGAACAGTGTTTCCACCGTCATGCTGAAGGCCACTGGAGGAGGAACTGTCCGAAATACTTAGAGAGCCTAAAGATCAAAAAGGATGACAAATTTTCTGAAGGTATGCTCATAATAGAATCTAATCTCATGGTTTCTTCTACTTGGGTATTAGACTCTGGCTCGAGTGCTCATATATGCACCTTTATGCAGGGTTTGATAGAAAGTAGAAGGTTGAGAGAAGGTAACATGATCCTTCGAGTCGGTAATGGAGCAAAGATTGCTACAGAGATCGTTGATACTTATCCTCTCCGATTACTATTCGATGTTAGATTAGATTTAAAAGACTGTTATTATGTTCCTATAGCTAGTCAGAATTTAATTTTCATGTTTGTGCTAGCACAGAAAGATTTTGAAATTAGTTTCAATAAAGACTTTTA
The DNA here is from genome assembly GCF_000442705.2 of Elaeis guineensis. Classification (NCBI taxonomy): domain Eukaryota; kingdom Viridiplantae; phylum Streptophyta; class Magnoliopsida; order Arecales; family Arecaceae; genus Elaeis; species Elaeis guineensis. The sequence continues at coordinate 50,876,795 of NC_026001.2, read as the reverse complement.
TTCTATTTATTTACAAAATAAATTGATTGCATGAGGTCTTTTAATTAATAGTCTTTATCACTTGCATGTTGATGCGAATGTCAACCTAAACGAGCAAATAGTGAGTGCCGTAGGTCAAAAGAGACTCAAAAATGAGATTAACCAGAAGTACTTGTGGCACCATAGACTATGCCATATTGGAGAGGACAGGATATACAGACTGAAAAAGAATGAGATCCTTGGCTCTCTTAACCCAGAGTCGTATCCAGCTTGTGAATCCTGCCTTCGAGGAATGATGGCCAAGTTATCCTTTGTAGAACATGAGAAAAGGGCCATAAAGTTACTTACCCTGGTACTCACCGATGTGTGTGGGCCATTCGATGTGCAGGTCAGGGATGGTTATACCTACTTCATTACCTTTACCGATGATTTATCTAGGTACGATATGTGTATCTAATGAAACACAAGTTTGAGGCTTTTGAAAAGTTCAAAGAATTCAAGCATGAAGTAGAAAAATAGATAGACAAATTCATTAAGGTTCTTCGATCTGATTGAGGAGGTGAATACCTTAGTCAGAAATTTTTGGGATATCCTAAGGACAATGGTATAGTCTCTCAGTGGATCCTCTTGGAACACCTCAGCTCAATGAGAAATCTGAAAAGAGAAACAGGACCTTATTGGATATGGTCAGGTCCATGATGAGCTTCATTGATCTACCCTTATTTTTTGGGGGCATGCCTTGTTAACTGCCATTCACTTGTTGAATATAGTTCTTTCAAAGTCCGTTCCTACCACACCGTATGAGATATGATTCGGTAAGAAATCGAGTTTAGGTTATCTTAAGACTTGGGGATGTCCGACCTATGTCAAGAGATAGATGGTAGAAAAATTGGAGGATAGATCTATTATAGCTTGCTTTATAGGGTACCCAAAAGAATCTATAGGATATTACTTCTACTTTCCACAAGACCATAAGGTGATTATGAGTTGAAATATCGTATTCCTGAAAAAATAGTTTATCCAGGATGGCGGTAGTGAGAGGTTAGTAGAACTCGAAGAGAAGGTCTCTGAAGAGTCTAGAGCTATAGATCCTCAGAAACTCATAGTCTATGAGCCAGTAGTTGATGTTCCTCTGCCACCTCATAGATCTAGCAGGGTCTCCCGACCTCCTGAAAGGTACATGGGTATACTTATAGAGGAAGTAAAAGAAATATTCCTTATTGAAGATAGGGATCAAGGTAATGATCCCAATACCTTTGATGAAGCAATGTTTGACATCAATTTTGAGAAATGGTTAGATGCTATGAAGTCAGAAATTGACTCGATGCACTCGAACCAAGTCTGAACTTTAATAGATCCACCTGAAGGTACTGTACCTATTGGATGTAAATGAATCTATAAAAGAAAGATAGGTGCCGATGGTAAAGTAGAGATCTATAAAGCTAGACTTGTGGCTAAAGGTTATAGTCAGCATAAAGATATTGACTATCAGAAAATCTTCTCGTCCGTAGCCATGTTGAAATTTATCCACACTTTGCTTGCTATTGCGGCTTACTATGATTATGAAATCTGACAGATGAATGTAAAAATTGCTTTCCTAAATAGATATCTTGAGGAAGATATCTATATGGAGTAGTCTATGGATTTCACATTCGGTGATGGTGATCACAGAGTCTGCAAGCTGCAAAAGTTTATATACGGATTAAAGCAAGCTTCTCGAAGTTGGAATCATCATTTTGATGAGACAATCAAATCATTTGATTTCATAAAAAAAAAAAAAAATTATGTATACAAGAGAGTCAGTGAGAGTGCAATCACCTTCCTCATACTGTACGTGGATGATATTCTCCTCATTGAAAATGATACTCCCATGCTGACCACGGTCAAAAGATGGTTGTTCAAATAATTCTCCATGAAAGACCTAGGAGAAGCATCCTATATTCTCGAAATAAAAATCTATAGGGATAGACCTAAATGGATGCTTGGCCTGTCATAAAAACTGTACATAGAGAAGGTGCTGAAGAGGTTCAGCATGAAAAACTCTAAGAAAGGTCTCTTACCTCTTAGACATGGTATTAGTCTCTCCAAGATGATGTGTTTGACCACATCTAAGGAGGTGCAGCGCATGAGTAGAATTTCTTACGCCTCGACTATAGAGAGCCTCATGTATGCCATGCTATGTACATGACCTGATATTGCCCTTACTATGAGTGTCATAAGCAGGTATCAGTCGAATCCAGGCAAGGAGCACTGGATAGCTGTGAAGAATATTCTTAAGTACTTAAGAAGGACTAAGGATTTGTTCTTGATCTTTGGAGGGGATTCTGAGTTGCAAGTTGAGAGTGTATTCTTGTTTGATATATTAGAAGGGTTCTGAATATACTATCAATGGAGGCTGAATATGTTGTACATGTGTAGGATGAATTCTGGTTCTAATGTTATTTGTAGAACTGGATGTCATGCCATGACACAGTACTGCAAAGATAATGGCATCATAGCCTTTGCTAAAGAGCTCAAGGTCTCACCAGAAGTTCAAACACATAAAGCAGCAGTATACGCGACTACCTTATGTCGAGGTGTGAATAGTAGACTCCACAGACAACGTGGTAGACCTGCTGACTCAGCAGTTGAGCAACCAAAAATGGAAGTCCACCTTGAGAAGATGGGACTTAGATTTATGGCCAATTGGCTTTAGTCTAAGTGAAAAATTATTAAGTGTATGTTCTAGAAGTCAATATGACTGACATATTATAATAAATCTAAGACATAATTTTATATTTAATATATTGATATGATCAATAAAATGAGCAAGTTCTTTTTCATTCAAGTGTAATGTGTCCTTGAATTATCATGAAATTAGTTTCGATACATATTCTCAAAGTGTTAAGAATTAAAGATATGTATTTAATTCCTAAAGGCTTCCGATCATGGGATCATCATGAGGGTGATGAAGATCTAGATAGATTGGTGCACAAATCACTTTCTTTGGGATAGATGGGTCTCTAATCTACTGTGTAGAGATATAAGGTGACAAGTGCGACTGGTTGTTAAGAACAACTAGCACTAAGCGTGACCATATAAGAGATCACTTGGATTTCTATTCAATCATCAGTGATTGTCTCGATGCTGTAGTTGTGTGACTATTCTTTTGACTTGAGATGGTGCTGCTACTCGTAGTGAGGCTGCTGGAGTTTGATTGATACATAAATATGGGTCTCAATGAGCCCTTGTAGAGGATGTTGGCGACAGTTGATCCACTGTAGGAGTGGGGTGCACATCAAGATAGAATCTATCGATCTTGATAAAGAGGAGTAGTCCTATAGAATTTGAGAGGCTAAGTCCAAGAGTCTGTGGCCACCGCATTGTGATTGATGGAAATAAATTTTTATAGAAGTCATAACTGGACTTGGGCTAATCAATCTATCATATGATTGATGTTGAGGTTTGATAATTTATTCATAACCTGCCATCTAGTCGGGACTCATGATAGAGGGACTAAATCACATGTTAACTACACCTAGAGGTTCATTTCAGTTCTACTAGGTTGTCACTATATACTGCTAGGTGTCACTGGTGGATTGTAAGAGCTCACTAGGATTATTTCGGATTGACAATCTTTGTTAAGTTAGAGTAAAATTATTTCGATCCATTGAAAAGAGTTTCAATGATATGATGATAGAGATCATTGTATATCTCACTACTAGATAAAATTGAACCTATGAGGTCACACAACAAAGGGATTAGGCCTAGAATAAGTAATTGAGCTTATGAAGTATCAATTGGGTTTAGAAAAGCCCATTGGGTTCAGGGTAATCTTGCTAGCATATGGTTAGATCCAATTCCTCTTTCTGTTGGGATTACTTATTTGATAAGTTAATTCTAACTTAATTACCTGCTAATAACCTATATGAATAAGATTCATGAGACTTCAATTGTTGGGTGTCTAAGATTATGAATCATATAAATTAAGTGCAAGTCCCGTATAAATCTTCTTGATAGTTATTATGGGGTGCCACTTTAATTTGATCAATTTGGACATGTCCATTAATTAAAGGACCTTTGGTTTTCATATGGGGTGTCTCTTGGGTGCAAAAAGAAGTATATAATTATGGGTGCAAGGGCTCTAATAGTTGGTGCCTAATGGACTTCCTAATGTAAGTTGGATAACTTAAGTTAATAAGAATTTTAATGCAAGTAAGACTTGTATTATGAGATTGAGTAGGATTCAATCCTTATGCTTATTTAAAGAACTTCTCTTAAGGTCTTTAGAGCATCAAAACTAGCAGCCCCTCACACCCAAAGGCTCTCCCCATGCCCTCTCTTCCTCTCCCTTTCTCTCCTCTTGGGTGTTCTATACACCCCTTCCTTGGGATGCGCATCCCAAGGAGTTCCATATCCAAAAGAGTTTGGGTTCTCTTTCTTGCTGGTTTCTAGCATCTGATAGCAGCACATAGCAAGGAGAAACTCTAAAGAAGGGAAGAAGAAGAAGATCAAGGAGAAAGATCAAGTGTTGATCGCGATCCAGACTTCATTCAGGATGATGAAGTGGTGAATCATATATGCGTTATTTCATATCATTATATGAAAGCATAATTAATGGCATAAATAATTTTATAGCATGAATCATAATATGCATCACATAAATATTATGTATATATGATTGAACCAAACAAGGCCAGCTCTGATACCACTGTAGGATTTCAGGGTCGACATGCACAACGAAAGCATAACGGATTTTAAAATTTTAAATTAAAAAATTTTAAATATTCAAATCCTTAAACCAGTACTTCTTTGATGATTAACAATTATATAATATATATACATAATAAAATTTAAGCTATAGAAGAATACCTGCAGTGCTTAATCCTAATTCTGGTAGAACCTCCATCAAGCACCCAAGTGTTCGCCCTCCAACGATATTCCACACAGGGCTATGATCAGGACACCAACTCTTTGAGATGATTTCTCCTCCAAAAATTCTTACTTTGAGAATTTTCTTGGGCCTTAGGACCTCAAGACCCTCTTCCTCTCTTTCTAGCCTTCCTATCCCTACCTTTCCTCTCTCCTTGTCTTCCTTAATTCTCTTCCTAGGCTCTTATCCTAAAATCGAACTTGTCCTTACTATTTTTGGACTTGTCCTAATAAAAGAAGGAAAAAATTAATTAGACAATAGGGAGAGGATGTTAGAAGAAAGGAGCAATTAAAAATTTGAATGAATCAAATCCCCCCGGCACACCCCCTTTAAATACTTAGCGATAGTTTGCCATCGAGAATGATTTGCACCCTCTCCACATGCCATCTCACGCCCCAAAAAATTTCTTATACCCCCAGTCAATTTTCCACACCCATCAAGAGCCTCATGATACATGGCAAGCATCTAAAAAAATTTGAGAGATGCTTCGCACAGAAGGACTCTTCAAAATATTTTTCTTGATGTTTCTCCAATGCAATGCGCAGCTTTCCTTGGCATAATTTTTCTCCACCACACATATGACTTTTGTCCATCCAATGGCCCAAAATTGAGGTGCTAACTTGCTGATGGTGTAGAAAAAAATTTGAAAATAAGATGAGGCGTGACACATAAATTAGAGTCCTTCACAAAGTGGACTTTTCGTTAGGTGCATGGATCAGATTGGCAGGATTTCAAACTTCAACCAATTTCCATGATTAAACTAGAAGGAGATTAATCCAAAGAAGGACTCCTCAGCACTCAAAATTGAGTTACAAATCATCAAGAATTTTTTCTCATTGTGGAACATTGGATAAACCTGAAGAAGGGGCATCCTATTTCATGGGATGTGAAACCTATTTCTACACACAAAAATTGCATCCTACATGCAAGAAAAATTCTTGACGTATGGGCACCAGGTTTCTTGGCTCCAAATTTTTGGTACATATAGCCAAGGCTGATCCAACACAAACTCAAAATTAGTTTGAATTAATTTGACTTTAATTAGCCCAATCTGGAATCAATTTCGAACTTGATTCGAAACAGGGAGTTAGTTTTTGCAACATATGCTAGCATATCTATTTTGCAAATATTATCTAATCCAATTAGACCCCTGATCAATTTTCTTTTTATGTATCCCATTGGATTTTATATCTAGCTAATAGTGAGTCTGAGTGCAAGTCGATCTAATTTTATTATAATTTAATCTAACTGATCTAGAACCAATCGAGCTAACCCGATTTCAGCAATTAGAACTCTTTCTAATTGACAATCGAATTAAACTCTTTAATTCGATCAAACTTACAAGATAAGATTGACGTCTAGCAATATATCATGTCTACCTAGAAGATATAAAATTTTAATAAAAATATCAAAAATATCTTTCAATGAAAAGTTATTGTGCAATTCGATCCTACGATCTCTCTACATCCTGAATATGACTCTGGATATGGAATGATATCAAATCTAATATTATACTCATATTTCTCTCAATCATAAATGATGATTCGATGAATAATCATTAAAAACTCTTTCTAATTTTTATTCTACTTTGATCAAAGGCTTCCTGAATCATCAATCGATCGGAGCAAGTAGGATGCGATCTCCTCTTATCAGGAGTGATCGATTCTATGTTGACCTACTCACAACCTCCATACATATTCCACCATATCTAGAATACCCCATATATGAATAAGTTATGAATGAGTATGAACTAAAAATATAGATTCATATATACAAGGTTCTATAGTAGTCTCAGGTTAAAGGATTACATGCATAACTCCCACTATAAGAAAATATCTTTTGACGGATAAGTAAATTCCATAAGATATTTCTTAAGTCGGATCAATTCAATAAACTCATTCTCTAATGAGCACCTACTTCTTTGTATTAGTATCTCACACAAGTGGCTTATGAGATCAGCCATCCTCTCCATCGGGCATACATAGAAAGTGCTAGTCTATCCAGATCATTGATCTCCTACTCAATGCTCCTATGACTAGAAATATTTTAAATCAGGATTTTTAGAATTTTAGATCTCATAGGTATGATCTCATCATAACCCTAAAACCATTATCCTAATTTATGGAGTTCATCATAATCATTACAAAAGTAAGATACAGCATATGATAAAAAATATCTTTTATTTATAAAATATTAATTACATGAGTCTGAAAGATTATAAGAAAAAATCTATCAAAATATAAATTTTGATTGGCTTGTAAGACATATTCCTTTCAATCTTCCACTTGCACTAAAGCCAATCACCCTTATATTTTATCTCCATACAATTGAGGTGGCGATCAAACTGCTACTGTGATAGAGCCTTAGTGAATGGGTCTACTATATTATTATTTGTTTCTACTCGTTCAATGACAATATCTTGTCTTTCAATTATTTCACGAACGAGATAAAAGCATCTTAGAATGTGCTTGGATTTATAACGAGAACTTGATTCCTTTGCTTAAGCAACTACTCTAGTATTATCACAGTAAAGTGATACTGGATTCTCAATCTCAGAAACGACACCCAATTCAGTGATGAACTTCTTCATCCAGACAGCTTCTTTGGTGGCTTCACTTGCAGCTATGTACTCTGCCTCAGTGGTTGAGTCAGCTACAGTCTGCTGCTTAGAATTTTTTCAACTAACAGCTCCACCATTAAGAGTAAAGACATATCCTGAAGTGGATTTGCTATCATCGAGGTCTGATTGGAAACTAGAGTCAGAATAAACTTCTAGTTTTAGATCAAATCCTCCATATATCAGAAAAGTATCTTTAGCCCTTCTCAAGTATTTAAGAATATTTTTCATTGCTTTTCAATGATCCTCTCCTGGATCAGCCTGAAATATACTAACTATGCCTAAGACATAGGCAACATCAGGCCTGGTACATAGTATAGCATACATGATCGACCCTACTGCCAAAGCATAGGGAATAGAACTCATTCTATTTCTCTCTTTCGGTGTTTTAAGAGACATCCTTCTAGAGAGATGTATGCCTTGACTCATGGGTAAGTAACCTCTTTTACTCCCATCTATGCTAAACTTTTTTAGCACTAAGTCTATGTATCTGGATTGGGACAAGCCTAACATCCTCTTAGATCTATCTCTATAGATCTTTATACCTAGTATATAGGATACTTCGCCCAAATCCTTCATGGTAAACTTGCTGGATAGCCATGTCTTGACCGATTGTAACATTGGGACATCATTCCCAATAAGAAGTATGTCGTCTACATATAAAATAAAGAAGATAATGGCACTCCCACTAGTCTTCTTGTATACACAAGGTTCATCCATATTTTTGATAAAGCCAAACTCTTTGACTGTAACATCAAAGTGGATGTTCCAACTCCTCGAGGTCTATTTTAATTTATAAATAGATTTCTTAAGCTTGCATACCTGATTTGGTCTCCTTTTTGAGACAAATCCTTTTGGCTGAGATATGTAAACCTTTTCTTCAAGATAACCATTAAAGAAAGTGGTCTTCACATCTATTTGCCAAATTTCGTAATCATGGTACGCTGCTATTGCAAGCATAATCTATATAGATTTGAATATGAAAATAGATGAAAATATTTCATCATAATCTATATCCTATTTTTGCCTGAAATCTTTAGCCACCAATCTGGCTTTATAGGTTTCAACTTGGCCATCTGCTCCAATTTTTTTCTTATAGACCCATTTGCACCCAATAGGGGCCACACCCTCTGGTGCATCAACCAAAGTCCATACTTGGTTGGAGTACATGGAGTCCATTTCGTATTTCATAGTCTCTAGCCATTTGTCTAAATTTCTATTCATGATGACTTCCGTATAGGTCAAAGTTTTATCATTCTCAATGATGTGGGCTTCATTATTCTTAATAACAAATCCATACCTTATAGGTGCATTCTGCACTCTATCCGACCTTCGAAGAAGAGATGTATTTTGTGGTTGTATTTTATTAGTGGATATTTCTAATTGAGGATCATCTTGTGCTTGTATTTGTAGGTCTTGAACTTCTTCAAGTTCAATTTTCTTCCCACTGCCTCTTTCTAGGATAAACTTTTTTTCATAAAAATAGTATATTTACTGACAAACACCTTTTGTTTAATAGGGTGGTAAAAGAGATATCCTATACTCTCTTTAGGATACCTACAAATAACCATTTATCTACCCTAGCACTCAGCTTATGTCCAAAATTTTTTTAACATAAGGGGGATAGCCCCATATCTTAAGATACTTAAGATTAGGTTTCTTTCCTCTTCATATCTCATATGGAGTGCTTGGCACAGATTTTGAAGATACTCTACTCAGAATATAGATAGCAGTTTCTAGGACATATCCTCAGAAAAAAATAGACAAATCTGTAAGGCACATCATGGACCACACCATATCTAATAAAGTGCGATTCCTCCTTTCTGCTACACCATTTAGCTGTGGTGTATAAGGAGGGATCCATTCTGAGAAATTTTATTTTTTTTAAAATGATCTAGAAACTCATTGGATAAGTATTCTTCTCCTCGATCGGATCAAAAGATTTTAATACTTTTTTCAGTTTGTTTCTCGACCATACTTTGATACTCTTTAAATTTATCAAAGGTCTCGAATTTGTGCTTCATAAGATATGCATATCCAAACTTAGATAAATTATCAGTGAATGTTATAAAATAAGAGTATCCTCTTTTGGTTTCTGTTGTCATAGGATCACATACATCAATATATACAAGTCCTAATAACTCACTTGTCCTTTCTCCATGTCCACTAAATGGAGTCTTAGTCATTTTTTTTATAAGACAAGATTTATAAGTACCTAGTGATTCATAATCATAAGGATTAAAAAACTCTTCTTTGTATAACTTGTTAATCCTTGTCTCACTTATATGACCAAGTCGACAATGCCAAAGTAAAGTATTATTCATCTCTTCTTTCTTTCATTTTATGCTCTCATCAATATGAAAAATATTATCATTAAGTAGAATCAAAAGATAATTATTAATAATGTCATGACAAAGAATTTCATTAGAAAAAGAAATTGAGCAACCATTGCTCTTTCCATTTATTTCATAACCTCGTTGCAATAGCAACTGTATAGAAATAATATTTCTAATGATCTTAAGTATATAATAACAGTTTTCTATCTCTAAGATCTTTCCAGAAGGTAACTTCAACATATATGTCCCTACAGCCTCTGCTTGGATAGATTCTCCTCCAGCACCATAAAGCTCGAAGTTATCCTTCTTCAGCACTCTAATATTCTACAGCCCTTGCAATGACTTGCAGATATGAGAATCACAGGCGGTATTTGATACTCAAGAGTCTGAATTGGAAGAACTTAGTGACAAAATTGTATGTATCTCATACATACCTTTTGGTGCGTCGCTTGCACCAACCTTTATAGTTGCAAGATATAACTTGCAATTCTTTTTCCAGTGTCCTGTCTTACCGCAATGAAAGCAGGTACCATGTCTAGAGACTTTCTTCCCCTTCTTCTTTATCTTGCCACCCTTAGGGTTCAATGCTTTCTTTGAACCCTTAAAACCTGACTTCTTCTTAGAGGTTTTAGCCACAAGAAGAAGTGAAGTCTTTTTTTTCTTAATGTGGCTCTCAGCTGTCTTGAGCATATTCAATAGCTCAGCAAAGAGGTATTTAGTTTCTTCATATGATAGTTCATGACAAACTAAGTGAATGACTCGGGGAGAGATTGCAGGATCAAATTCTGACTTAATTCTCCATCCATCATAAAATTCAGTTGACCCAATCTAGTGATCAGGTCAATGACCTTCAGGATATGGTCTTGTACGGATGACCCCTCAGTCATTCTAGCATGGAATAACTACTTAGATATCTCATATCTAGCAGTCCTACTCTGTTCTCCATACAACTCTTTAAGATTGAGGAGTATGGATTGAGTATCCATGCTCTGATGCTGCCTCTGTAATTTATTGCTCATAGAGGCTAGTATGATGCACTTGATAGTCAAACTGTCATTCTTTAACATCCTATATGTGGATACCTCCTCCTCTGTGGCATCATCCCCAATCTCTTGTGGTTCGAAAACATCAAAAATATAGGAGAGCTTTTTCTAAGTGAGTATGATTTTTAAATTTTTCAACTAGTCCACATAATTGGGACCGATCAACTTGTTGAGATCTAAAATTTTTTGTAATGATAGTGAAGATGCCTGTTGGTGCAAAAATCTGCTTGCGCCGGAGAAGCTGGTGTCGGGGAAGCCGCGGTCGCCGCCGGGACCTGCAAGGGAAATCTAAACCGGAGGTGGGGTTGCTCCGGCAAGACCCTCCGACGCTCAAGTCAGTTCTCTGCCTCAACAAGAATGGAGTGCTCGAACGGAGAATTTAGCAGAGTTTGGAGATAAGAAATGAGCTTAGAGAATAACATATCTGAGTCCCCCTTTTATAGGCAGAGGGGGCAACGGATTGATGGCGACGTTTGTAACCGTCTGGTAGTGGGCCGCCCATGGTCAGGAGAATTGATTGCGAAGGATAGTGGAGTAGACACGTGGCTATTGTTACGGCCTGCTACGTAGGGCCAGTTGCAGGTAGTGGAGCGGCGTCCGTTGCCGCTAGCTGTCAGGGAGTAGTGGAGTCGTGCAGCACCTGCCGTAGGGAGTGGAGCAGAATCATGGCCGTTGACACAGCCTGTCAGAGAGTAATGGGTCCACCGCAGGGGGTGATGGAGCCGCGCGGAGCCCACTACAAGAAGTGGAACAGGATCATGGTTGTTATTGCGACCTGCCAAGGGGTGCGGACCTGTTGATTGAAGCTTGGCAGCAGTCGGAGTCTGGCCTCTGTAGAGGTCCGGGAGGGGTCCTCCTGTCGGTTGGGGTCATGGGTGGAGCCCGACTTCCGTGGGGGTCCGGGCGGAACCCTCTCGGAGCTGAGGCTGCTGGTGGAGCCCGGCTCCCGTAGGAGTCCGGGCGGAGCCGTTCCATAGCTGATGTCGGAGGCAGAGCCCGGCTCCCGTAGGAGTCCGGGCGGAGCCATTCTGTAGCCGATGTCGGAGGCGGAGCCTGGCTCCCGTAGGAGTCCGGGCGGAGCCGTTCTGTAGCCGATGCCGCTGAGGGTTCCGGCTGTGGGTATTTTATACCCAACAATGCCATTTGTAAAATTTAATCTACAATAAATAGAGAATATTACATAAGCAAATAACTTATATTGACTCACACAATTAAATAAGGTCTTTAGATTTAATTATGCCTCCCACTATTTTATCGAATATCATAACCCTCTACTATGATGAACGAGATGTATTACATATTATCTTAGTGGGATTGAGATCTTAATCCCTCATAATGATCATGTGTTGACACAACAAACCCTTATGAGTTCATAGGTAGAAAACTCTTTTCAATTGTATCTCATGCAATTCTTAATATCATATCTTAGCCTCTAAAATATTATTAGTCTTATGTTAACACAACAAGCCATAATATTTTAGTTAAGTAAGATCCTTCATTTCCATACAGTCAAATTTGAATATAACTATTCTTGTGTTAATACAACAAAGCAGTACATCCAAAATTACTGTAAGCATCTTCTATGCATCAGGATTATGTTATATCAATCCTTATGACAAGCCTTGTGTTAACACAATAAACTAGCCATAATTCATGATGTAACATTAACCTAGCATGAAGGAAGGCCCCTAGTAGTATTTTCAACATTAGAGTTTTTCAATATCAAGATCGCTTAATCAAATTGGCCAAATAAGTAAGATGGGGGTCCCCCCGTTACTTTCTTTAGACACTAATAAATTAGTCAGGTCAAACAACAGAATCAATTAAAGAACCACTTGTAGTACTTTTCTAGACACCAATTGATCAATTGATTAAGAATTGGTTAACCCCTAGTTGTATATCACTACAGCTTAATATAATTTTTATGAGGGCTTTTATTTGGTCTCATGCACATTCTAGCTATATAATGTTAATTTATGTATCAGTATTAAAGTATTCTATATGTGCAAGTGTAACTTATGGACTTTCATCATCCTAGGACAATCTTGCAGCATAACCTCGTTATGCTAGGACAACCTTATGTCAGGATAATGAAGTGGTGAATCATATATGCATCATTTCATATCATCATATGAAAGCATAATTAATGGCATAAATAATTTTATAGCATAAATCATAACATACATCACATAAACATTATGTATATATGATTGAACCAAATAAGGCTGGCTCTAATACCACTGTAGGGTTTCAGGGTGGAAATGCACAGCGGAGGGATAACGGATTTTAAAAATTTAAATTAAAAAATTTTAAATATTTAAACTCTTAAATCAATACCTTCTTGATGATTAATAATCATATAATATATACATAATAAAATTTAAGCTATAGAAGAATACCTGCAGTGCTTAATCCTAATTCCAACAAAACCTCCATCAGGTGCCCAAGTGTTTGCCCTCTAATGGTGATCCACACAGGGCTATGATCAGGATACCAACTCTTTGAAATGATTTCTTCTCCAAAAATTCACTCTAAAAATTTTTTGGGCATCAGACCTCAAGACCCTCTTCCTCTCCTCCTAGCCTTCCTATCTCTACCTTTTTTCTCTCCTTGTCTTTCTTAATTCTCTTCCTAGGCTCTTCTCCTAAAATTAGACTTGTCCTTACTATTTTTGAACTTATCCTAATAAGAGAAGGAAAAGGCTAATTGGACAATAGGGAGAGGATGTTACAAAAAAAGGAGGAATTGGAAATCTATACGAATCAAATCCCCCCGACACACCCGCTTTAAATACTTAGCGATAGGTTGCCTTTGAGAATGATTCGCACCCCCTCCACATGCCATCTCGTGCCCCAAAAAATTTCTCATGCCCCCAGCCAATTTTCCACACCCATCAGGAGCCTCATGACATATGGCAAGTATCTGAAAAAAATCTGAGAGATGCTTCATGCAGAAGGACTCTTCGAAATATTTTTCTCGATGTTCTCTGATGCATCGTGCAGCTTTCCTTAGCATAATTTTTCTCCACCACCCATCAGTGACTTTTGTCCATCCAATGGCTCAAAAATAAGATGCTAACTTTCTGATGGTGTAAAAAAAATATGAAAATAAGATGAGGCGTGACACATAGATTAGAGTCCTTCACAAGTTGGACTCTTGGTTAGGCACATGGATCAGATTGGTAGGATTTCAAACTTCAACCAATTTTCATGATGAAACCATAAAGTGATTAATCCATAGAAGGACTCCTCAGCACCTAAAATTGAGTCATAAATCACCAAGAATTTTTTCTCATCATGGAACATTGGATAAACCTAAGAAAGGGGCATGCCATCTCATGGGACGTGAAATCTATTTCTACACACAAAAACTGCATCCTATGTGCAAGAAAAATTTTTGATGCATGGGCACCAGGTTTCTTGGCTCTAACTTTTTGGTACATGTAGCCAAGGGCTGACCCAACTCAAATCCAAAATTGGTTTAAATTAATTTGACTTCAATTAGCCCAATCTAGAATTAATTTTGAACCTGATTTGAAATAGGGAGCTAGTTTTTGCAACATGTGCTAGCATGTCTATTTTACAAACATGATCTAATCCAATTAGACCCCTGATTAATTTTTTTATGTATGACCCATTGGATTTCATATCTAGCCAATAGTGGATCTGAGTGCAAGTTGATCTGATTTGATTAGATTTTAATCTAATCGATCTAGAACCAATCAAGCTAACCGATTTCAGCAATTAGAACTCTTTCTAATTGGCGATCGAATTAAACTCTTTAATTTGATCAAATTTATAAGACAAGATTGATGTCTAGAAATATATCATATCTATCTGAAAGATATACAATTTTAATAAAAATATCAAAGATATCCTTCAGTGAAAAGTTACTGTGCAATTCGATCCTGTGATCTCCCTACACCCCGAATATGACTCTGGATATGGAATAATATCAAATCCAATATCATACTCATATTTTTCTCAATCTTAAATGATAATTTGATTAATAAAATATTAGAAATTCTTTCTCACTTTCATTCTACTTTGATCAAAAGCTTCCTAAATCATCAATCGATCGGAGCAAATAGGATGCGATCTCCTCTTACCAGGAGTGATCGATTCTATGTTGACCTACTCACAACCTCCATACATATTTCACCATATCCAGAACATCTCATACATGACTAAATCATGAATGAGTTTGAACCAAAATATAGATTCATGTATACAAGATTCTATGATAGTCTCAGAGTAAAGGATGACATGCACAACTCCCACTATAAGAAAACATCTTTTGATGGGTAAGTAAATTTCATAAGATATTTCTTAAGTCAGATCAATTCAGTGAACTCATTCTCAAATAAGCATCCACTTTCTTATATTAGTGTCTCATACAAGTGGATTATGAGATCAGCCACTCTCTCCATCGAGCATATATAGGAAGTACTAGTCTATCCAGAATATTGATCTCCTACTCAATGCTCCTATGACTAGGAATATTCTAAATCAAAATTTTTAAAATTTTAGGTCTCATAGGTATGATCTCATCATAACTCTAAAATTATTATCCTGATTTATGGAGTTCATCATAATCATTACAAAAGTAAGATGTAGTATATGATGAAAAATATTTTTTATTTATAAATGTTGCTCCTTAGATTAATTTTGATGATTACAAAGCAGTTGAAGGGGTACCAATGATTTTCACTTGAAAAAGACTTATTGCTCTTCAGGAGCAAAATTATAATTTTACCAAAACCCTGATTTGAGAGTATCAAATGATAGAACAAAAGATTTGTGATCCAATGGTGAAAATTTTATTGATTTTGGACTTGTATTTTGAAAGATATGCATGATTGAAAATCATGAGTCGACCATGAGTCGACTCATGGCACATGAGATGACTGGCACGCTGAATTTGACCGGCACTGCTTGGCACCCTGTGAGTCGACCCATGAGTCGACCCCCAAGGCATGAGTCGACTCATGAGTCGACCTCTGCGGTCTTTTTGCCAGTTTTACAGAACCTGATCCTGTCATTCTGTGATTTTCCACAGAGGTCGACCCATGAGTCGACCCCCAGGCATGAGTCGACTCATGAGTCGACCCCTGTGATGGGATTTTTCAACGGCTAGTTTTTAACCCATTTTAAAGGCTTTTAATGCTCATTTAATGGTCTAACGGCTCTTTTTCAGCAGAAATTTTTCACTATTTCTTAAAGCTATAAAAGGGACAAAAAATGGAAATCAAAACAAGAAAAGGAGAACAAAAGAAGAACAAAAGAAGAAAAAGAGAGGATTCAAAGAGAGAGATTTTGAAAAAAGGATTTCAAGCCAACGTTTCAGCCCCAAGCAAGAGCTCATTCAAAGCTTTCAGGAAGCCTTCAATCCAAGCTCACCAACTCCTCAAGTGCACTTTCAAGTCTCCATCTACCTTGAGAAAATCCAAAAAGGGTCTTCTTCTTTTAAGTAAAGTATATTTAAAGTTATATTCGCTCATTGAAGGAGCTTTCTTTGTGCTTATTTGTGCTATAAATTATTTTACTCAGTTTGAGTGATTGGTTTTGTTTTGGAAGGGTTTCAAAATAAGGGAAGGTTGATCCGAACCTTGAATCGGAGTGTATAGGGTTGGCTTGTACCCGGGAAATAAGTGGACTAGCTTGGGATAGCTAGAGTCGAGTTTCTGACGTTTGTATTCGGGTTGAATACCAGATTAGTGGATTGGAATTCCCAAGTAGGAGCTTGGGTAGTGGATGTAGGTGTAAGGTTGGACCGAACCACTATAAATCCTCTTGTTTGGTGTGTGTCTAATTGCTCTTCTTTATCTCTTCATTATTCTCTTGCATTCTTGCTATTGCTATTAGACTTGAATTAATTCTACTCACTCTATCTATTTAGCTTTGTCAAATATTTCTCATAAGTCATTAGTTAAGCTTAAAATTTTTAGAAACCCAATTCACCCCCCCTCTTGGGTTGCATAGCTGGGCAACAAGTGGTATCAGAGCCCGGTGCTCTAGCCCTTCTTTGATCTAAACAATCAAAGAGCCAAAGATCTATGGCAACCCATGTGGCACTTCTCTAGCCGAGGGGCAATCCACCAACCGACCTCCACTTTTCAATGGGTCTAATTACACCTATTGAAAAGCTCGGATGAAAATATTCATTCAAGCACTCGACTATGATATGTGGAGTATCATAGTGAACGATCCTCACACACCCACTAAAATTATAGATGGTGAGAAATCAACCAAACTCGAGAAAGAATGGGATGAGGTTGATAAGAAGATGGCCCAATTAAATGCTAAAGCAATGAATGTTCTTTATTGTGCTCTTGATGCTAACGAATTTAATCGCATTTCTACTTGCTCATCTACTAAAGAAATATGGGATAGGTTAGAAGTAACCTATGAGGGAATCGATTAAGTAAAGGAGTCTAAAATCAACATGCTTGTGCATAAATATGAATTATTTAAAATGGAGCATGATGAGTCCATAACTGGAATATTTACTCGCTTTACTGATATTATTAATGGTTTAAAGAGTCTTGGCAAGTCCTATACTAACAGTGAGCTTGTAAGAAAGATTCTCAGGTCCTTACCAAGAACTTGGAAAGCCAAAGTGACTGCCATTCAAGAAGCTAAGGACTTGAACATTCTACCCTTGGAAGAGCTTCTAGGATCATTGATGACTCATGAGCTGAGCATGAAGCAGCATCAAGAGGAAGAAGTCAAAAAGAAAAGAACCATTACCCTCAAATCCACAGCTCCACCAGATGAAGAAACTGATGACACTGAAGATGAAGAACAGGATGAAGAAATGGCACTCATTACCCGAAGATTCAAGAAATTTTTGAGAAAAAGGAAATAGAGGATGAGGAAGAGGCCATTCACAAAAGGAGAATAGAGCAAAGAAAAAGAGAAAGACTAACCCCTTATCTGTTACGAATGCAAGAAGCCGGGATACTTCAAATCTGAATGCCCACAATTGAAGAAAGGTCCCAAGAAGTACAAGAAGAAGGCCATGATGGCCACTTGGAGTGCGAGTGATGACTCAAGCTCTGATGAAGAAAACTCAACCGAACAAGCCAACCTGTGCCTTATGGCACACGAAAATGAGGTAATTTTTGAAACTCCTAGTGACTTTACATTTGAAGAATTACATGAAGCTTTCTATGATTTAATTGATGAATTAAAGAAACTAGGAATGAAGAACAAAGAGCTAAAATTGAAAAATCAATCTTTATTGAAACAAACTGAAAATATTTCAATTGAGAAATCCACCCTGCTTCAAGAAAATCAAAGCTTAAAGAATGAAATTGCCAAGCTAAAACCAATAGTAGAAAAGTTCACCTTGAGTTCAAATAAACTCAATATGATTCTTGATAATCAAAAGGCCGTGTATGATAAGGCTGGACTTGGGTATAATCCCTTGAAGAAACAAAAATATCTGAAAAATATTTATGTAAACTCTTTAAGTAACAAGTCTTCCAATATTACTTGCTTCAAATGTGGTAGAGTAGGACATAAGTCATACACTTGCTTCTCTAACCAGTCTGCAAACTCAACTATAAAAAAAAATATGGGTTCCAAAGGGAACCATTATGACTAACCAAAAAGGATCCAAGAAATCTTGGGTACCTAAAACAAAAACTTGACTTTTGCTTGCAGGTGTGTCTAGCATCCCAAGGAGAAAATAAGAAATGGTATCTTGACAGTGGATGCTCGAGACACATGACTGGTGATGAATCTCAATTCATCACTCTTGATGCTAAGGATGGAGGGATGGTCACCTTTGGAGATAATGGCAAAGAAAAGATCATCGGTATAGGTAACATTGGTATCACTCCCTCCAAATACATTGAAAATGTTTTGTTAGTAGATGGTTTAAAGCATAACTTACTAAGCATTAGTCAATTTTGTGATAAAGGATATAAGGTTATTTTTGAATCATCTGTTTGCATTGTAACTAGTCCTATTAATGATGACATTAAATTTATTGGACATAGACATGGTAATATTTATATGGTAGATTTGAATGATTTAGCCAAAATAAATATGCAATGCCTAGTGTCCTTGAATGCTAAAGTTAATGAGACTAGTTGGCTTTGGCATCGCAGACTTGCACACATTAGCATGCATTCTCTTTCAAAATTAATTAAGAAAGAATTAGTTCTTGGTTTGCCAAAATTGAATTTTGAAAAGGATAGAATTTGTGATGCATGCTAACTAGGTAAACAAACAAGAGTTTTGTTTAAATCCAAAAATATTGTTTCTGCCTCTAGACCTTTAGAGCTTTTGCATATGGACTTATTTGGACCTACTAGATCCACTAGTCTAGGAGGAAAATGATACAGTTTTGTAATTATAGATGATTACTCTCGTTTTACTTGGGTTTTCTTTTTAGCACACAAAGATGAAACTTTTCATATTTTCACTAAATTTTACCAAAAAGTCACTAATGAGAAAGGATTTTCAATTCAAAATATTCGAAGCGATCATGGAACTGAATTTGAAAATCAAGACTTTGAAAACTTTTGTGATGAAAAGAGAATTGGCCATAACTTCTCTGCTCCTAGAACACCCCAACAAAATGGGGTAGTAGAAAGGAAAAATAGAATTTAGAAGAAATGGCCCGTACCATACTTTGTGAAAGCAACCTTCCAAGATATTTTTGGGCGGAAGCAATCAACACAGCATGTTACATTTTAAATCATGCCTTGATTAGACAAATTTTAAAGAAAACCCCCTATGAGCTTTGGAAAGAAAGAAAACCTAATATTGCTTATTTTCATATTTTTGGTTGCCAATGTTTTGTGTTAAATAATGGTAAAGAAAGACTTGAAAAATTTGATGCTAAATCAGATGAAGCAATCTTTCTTGGTTACTCCTCCACTAGTAAAGCTTTTAGATTTTTAACAAAAGAACCTTAGCAGTAGAGGAGTCCATACATGTTGTCTTTGATGAATCTAACGATCTTCCTTCAAGGAAGAATGAAAGTGTTGATGATGCAGATCCTCTTATAGAAGGAATGAAGGAGATCACTCTGAAAGATTCAACAATTCAAGAGGATAAGGAACATGAAGACAAACAAGATGAGGGAGGTAAAGAACATCAAGAACAACCTCAAGGTACAAATGACCTACCCAAAGAATGGAGGTATGTTCACAATCACCCTAAGGAGCTAATTATTGGTGATCCTATGCATGGGGTAAAAACTCGTTCTTCACTTAGAGATGTATTTAATCATTGTGCTTTTATATCTCATCTTGAACCAAAAACTATTGAAGAAGCTGAAAATGATTATAATTGGATCAATGCAATGCAAGAGGAACTTAATCAATTTGAAAGAAATAATGTATGGACTTTAGTATCAAGACCTAAAAACCATTCAATAATTGGCACAAAATGGGTCTTTAGGAATAAATTAGATGAACATGGAAATATAATAAGAAATAAAGCAAGGTTGGTTGCTAAAGGTTATAATCAAGAAGAAGGGATTGATTTTGATGAGACCTTTGCACCTGTTGCTAGATTAGAGGCCATTAGACTTCTACTTGCATATGCTTGCTTTATGAAATTTAAATTATTTCAAATGGATGTCAAAAGTGTATTTTTGAATGGATATATTGCTGAAGAAGTCTATGTAGAACAACCCCCAGGATTTGAAAATCATGCTTTTCCTAATCATGTTTTTAAATTAAATAAAGCTCTATATGGATTAAAACAAGCACCTAGAGCTTGGTATGATAGGCTAAGCAAATTCTTACTAAATAATGATTTTTCAAGAGGTAATGTAGACACAACCCTCTTTATTAAAAAAAATCAAAATGATATGTTAGTTATACAAATTTATGTTGATGACATAATTTTTGGGTCTACTAATGAATCTCTTTGTCAAGACTTTGCTAAGCTCATGCAGGGGGAGTTCGAGATGAGCATGATGGGAGAACTTACCTTCTTCCTCGGACTCCAAATCAAACAAACAAAAGAGGGAATCTCCATCACCCAAAGCAAGTACACCAAGGAACTACTCAAAAGATTTGGAATGGAGAACTCCAAACCAATTGGCACACCCATGAGCCCCTCATGTAAGCTTGACAAGGATGATGAAGGTAAATGTGTAGACTTAAAATACTATAGAGGTATGATTGGCTCTCTATTATATTTAACTGCAAGTAGGCCTGATATCATGTTTAGTGTTTGTTTATGTGCTAGATTTCAATCTAATCCTAAAGAATCTCACTTGAATGATGTTAAAAGAATCCTTAGATATTTAAATGGTACTCAAACTCTAGGATTATGGTACTCTAAGGACTCACTAATTGACTTAATAGGATATTCAGATGCCGATTTTGCTGGATGTAGATTAGACAGAAAAAGCACTAGTAGAACTTGCCAATTTTTTGGAGTTAACCTAATCTCCTGGTTTAGCAAGAAATAAAATTCGGTAGCACTGTCTACGGCTGAGGCCGAATACATTACAGCCGGAAGTTGTTATGCTCAAATCTTGTGGATTAAGCAACAACTCGAAGACTTTGGTATCAAACTTAATGAAACACCAATAAGATGTGACAACAAGTGCCATAAATCTATCTAAAAATTCAATTCAACATTCAAGGTCTAAACATATTGAAATAAGACATCATTTTATAAGAGAACATGTTCAAAATAAAAATATAATTCTTGAATATGTTTGCACTGAAAATCAATTAGCTGATATCTTTACAAAGGCCCTTAGTGAGGATAGATTCTATGAAATTAGGAGAAATCTAGGAATTCTTAATCCTTTTGCCTAAATGTTTCTCCAATTTCAAGAAATCGATGTCAAAATTTCTTTGAGCTTAATTTTCATCATCTCTCTTGGACCTAAATGCTCAAGATTATCATTCTCACAACTTGTCATTGAGCAAAATTTCTTCTCCCAAAATTTTAAATTTTTTCAGAATTTATTCATATTTTTTTCTGAATTTTTGTGATTCATGAGTCGACCCCCTAGGGTCGACCCAATGGCATACTTGAAATTATTGCCAACTTCCCACGGGTTCTTTTCTTTTTAACTTGAAGCCCGTTCATGAGTCAACTCATTCTTCTTCTTCGTCTTCCTCCCTCCAAGACTCGTCGTCCTCATCATTTGTTCTCTCCAGAACCAAGGATTTAGCCCAAGATCATTCTCCCTTCACATCTCCACCTCAAATCACCCCTTGGAAAAGGAGCTTCTCGCATCTTTCTCCCTTGATTGAAGCGGTTGGAGCATGCCCTAGCTTCCACCGTTCTTCTCAAAATCGTCATTTCTCTCCGTCAAAATCTCTTTCCATCCTCTAGTAACCTTCCTTCTCCTCACCCATTTGATCTTTCGAGTCTCTCTGCCTGCTCTTATGGTGAGAATGGCCCCAAAGATGAAACTCCCTCAAAGAAGAAAATCAGTCTGTGCACTGGAAGAAGGCGTCCACAGGAAAAGGCAAGCTTCTCAAACCACCTCTGCTCCCATTCCGGCTTCAGTGTCTGCACCAGGTCCCTCTCAGTCTCCCCTTAGTCCTAGCAAAATCCCTCTCTCTGACAGAAAGGTAGAAATCGGCAAGAATGTGGATTTTAGATTCTTTGAAAAAGAAGGTTTCTCCTTTGGGACAAAGATCAAAAACAAAGGTTGGGGATTTTACTGTTCTCTCAAGGAAGTTACTTATGTAGACTTGGTTAGAGAGTTTTATCTAAATCTGCACTATGGCAATGGAACAGTAACCTCTACTGTTAAGGGAATTGATATCTGTCTGGATCCTATTATTTTGGGAGAGATTCTACATTTGCCCTGTGAGGGATATTCTTACATGGAACTCCCAGTGAAGAAGAGGAGATCAATGTAATTTTAGGAGGAACCTACTCGGGAAGTCTGAATAAATTAGAAGCCAAAATCTTGTCAATTGAAATGAGAATCCTACATCAATTAGTGACAAAGCTTTTCTTCGTAAGGAGTGGTAGGCATGACCTCCTTTCTGGCCGAGATATTTGTATAATGTTTCATGTGATCACTCAAACCCCCCTAAACCTCCCTGCTTTAATGATTGAGACCATGAGAGAGATACTGAACAGATCCAAGCACATCTGCCTTTTGGTATGGCCCTCACACTGATTTTCAGGAGGTTTGGAGTCAGTTTTGAGGGGGAGGCATCTGCTAAGCTTTTCCACGCAGACACCATCAACCAACACACTCTACACCGCATGGGATTCACTAGGATTGATGGTGGTTGGATCAAGGGTACAGAAGAAAGAGCTAAAGAGAGAGCTGAGGACAGAATTGAGGACAGAGCTGAGGAAGAAGGTCCCTCATCACCTCTCCATGACTTCAGGACAGCATCTCCAGATATCCAATTTATTTCAGATCCAGATGCTGGCCCTTCAGAGTCCATCAAGAGGTACACACCAGTTCAGCAGTCAGATAGCAGAGGACCTCCTTCAGAGTTCAGATTGGCCGAGGATCAGATCGAGCAGATTTCTCAGCATGTGGCTTCCTTGCTTTCTCGTCAGTGGAGCACTTCTACATTTGCACCAGGATCCACATCATTGGATACATCTGATCAGACCTTGATCCCCCATATCTCCACTATATTTCAGATGATCACAGATCAGTCAGTTCGGATTCAGCAGCTCGAGGATTGCATTTTGAGACTGACTGGGAGAGTACTTGACTTGCAGGGGCAAGTCTTAGCTTTGGCCCATCCTCAGCCACAGGAGTCCACTATTGAGGTCACAGACCTTACTGCGGAGGCTGGCAGGCTCAGAGGTGCATTGGAGGGTGGTTATGAGTTCTTGAGGAGAGAAATCAGAGGCTCTAGTGAGCATGCTTCTACACAGTTCACTGCACTACTTCAGTCTGTTTCGAGAGCTCTGAACGTTCTTGATTCCATCAGGCTCTCTCTTGCAGTCCAGTCTTTGACCTCTGAACGTTCTCAGCCTCCAGGATCATCTCGCCCACCTACTCATGCCAGCACCTCCACTCGTGGCAGAGGCAGATGGGGTAGAGGACGAGCTCCTGGTCGTGATCCATCATCTCCCCACTCCATCTCTGATACATCTGATTCCGATCCATAGAGTCATGAGCACTACTAGATCCTAGTTGTTTAGTCATGTCTGTTGTTCTTTCTAGGATCTGTCATTTTGGGCCATGTAATGATGTTAACAAGTTGACTTTTATATTAAGAAATATGTATTGAAACAACTATATTTTTAATCATCTTTTAATTATATATCTACCCTTTGTAATGGTATCAATCATCTCTTGAGTATATATCTTTTCCATGTTGCTAATTTATATCTATGGTACTCAATGGCATATTTTATTCTATGATTGCTGTATTCAGGGGGAGCAAACATTAATAATTAGCGCAAGAAGTTTGAAGAAACACTAAAGAGAACATGTCTTAAAAAAAAGAGAGGGGGAGTTAACAATATTTGATGATGTCAAAAAGGGAGAGAAATTAAAGAAAAAGATCAAAAACAAGATTATTAAATGACTTAAAAATAAAATGAGTGAATTGGAGAAATTAAAATATCAAAAACAAGATTGCTAACAAAATGAATGAATTGCTAGGCACAAAGCAAAGATCAAAAGCAAGATTATTAAATGACTTAAAAATAAAATGAGTGAATTAGAAGAAATTAAAATATCAAAAACAAGATTGCTAACAAAATGAATGAATTGCTAGGCACAAAGCAAATGAGTAACCTTTAAAATTGCTAAGCACAAAGCAAATGAGCAACCTTTAAAATTGCTAAGCACAAAGCAAATGAGCAACCTTTAAAATTACTTCTTAGACATGCTCTGATATGCTTTAAAATTAGACATGCTCTGATACATCTTAAAATTTGACATGATCTGATATACTTTACAATTAATTCTTAGACATGCATTGATACACTTAATTGTTAAACCTGCTCTGATACTAAAACTAAATAATCAAATGAGAATGAGCAAATTTTCAAGATGCTAAAAAATTTGAAAAACAAGCAAATGAGCAAATGAGATATTTTCAAACACGCAAATTCTCAAATCATAAGGTAAATTCTGCTTTGCTCTGATAACAAAAATAAATTTTCTACTCTGATATCAAAATCACATAATCAAATGAGCAAATTTTCAAATCATTAAGCAATAGGCAAATTACTTATGCAAATGAGTACATATATCACATGCCAAAAGAATCAATCTTCTTTCAAGCAAATGCACTTATAAGTAATTTTCAAGTTGGTAGTAAATCTCCTATTTATCTTCAAACTACCTATAATGCATTTCATTCCTTTGAAATTCATGATCATTGATTCACATAGATGCTTTTGTTCAAATATTTTGTCATCATCAAAAAGGGGAGATTGTTGCTCCTTAGATTGATTTTGATGATTACAAAGCAGTTGAAGGGGTACCAATGATTTTTACTTGAAAAAGACTTATTGCTCTTCAGGGACAAAATTATAATTTTATCAAAACCCTGATTTGAGAGTATCAAATGATAGAACAAAAGATTTGTGATCCAATGATAAAAATTTTATTAATTTTGGACTTGTATTTTGAAAGATATGCATGATTGAAAATCATGAGTCGACTCATGAGTCGACTCATAGCACATGAGATGACTGGCACGCTGAAAATCCTGACCGGCACTGTCTTGGCACTCCCTGTGAGTCGACTCAATGAGTCGACCCCCAAGGCATGAGTCGACTCATGAGTCGACCTCTGCGGGTCTTTTTGCCAGTTTTACAGAACCTCAGATCCTGCTCGATTCTGTGATGTTTTCCACAGAGGTCGACCCATGAGTCGACCCCCAGGCATGAGTCGACTCATGAGTCGACCCCTGTGACGGGATTTTTCTGCAACGGCTAGTTTTTAACCCATTTTAAATACTCTTAATGCTCTTTTAATGCAGTCTAACAGCTCTTTTTCAGCCTAGAAAAGCTATAAAAGGGACAAAAAATGTGGAAATCAATAACAAGAACAAGGAGAACAAAAAGAAGAACAAAAGAAGAAAAAGAGAGGATTCAAAGAGAGAGATTTTGAAAAAGAGATTTCAAGCCAACATTTCAGCCCCAAGCAAGAGCTCATTTAAAGCTTTCAGGAAGCCTTCAATCCAAGCTCACCAACTCCTCAAGTGCACTTTCAAGTCTCCATCTACCTTGAGGAAATCCAAAAAAGATCTTCTTCTTTGAAGTAAAGTGTATTTAAAGTTATATTCGCTCATTGAAGGAGCTTTCTTTGTGCTTATTTATGCTATAAATTATTTTACTCAGTTTGAGTGATTGGTTTTATTTTGGAAGGGTTCCAAAATAAGGGAAGGTTGATCCGAACCTTGAATCGGAGTGTATAGGGTTGGCTTGTATCCGGAAAACAAGTGGACTAGCTTGGGATAGCTAGAGTCGGAGTTTCCGACGTTTGTATTCGGGTTGAATACCAGATTAGTGGATTGGAATTCTCAAGTAGGAGCTTGGGGAGTGGATGTAGGTGCAAGGTTGGCACCAAACCACTATAAATCCTCTTGTTTGGTGTGTGTCTAATTGCTCTTCTTTATCTCTTCATTATTCTCTTGCATTCTTGCTATTGCTATTAGACTTGAATTAATTCTACTCACTCTATCTATTTAGCTTTGTCAAAATTTCTCATAAGTCATTAGTTAAGCTTAAAATTTTTAGAAACCCAATTCACCCCCCCCCTCTTAGGTTGCATAGCTGGGCAACAATAAAATATCAATTACATGAGTCTAGAAGATTACAAGGAATAACCCATCAAAATATAAATTTCGATTGACTTGTAAGGCATATTCCTTTCATACCTCGGACATCGAGCGCCCAGGCCTTTTTATAGTCACCAGAGGGATGCCAAAAGAGAGGGACACACCCCATAAAAGAGTCTTATTTAATCTGATTATCAGAGATAAGAGTTCCTTCAAGCAGAAGGACTCTTATCAATGATACGTAGACCAGCACCCTCATCTAAGCGTGCGACCAGAAAAGGGATGTGAAAACATCCCTTCTCAAATCAAAAAAATCCATAGAAATCTATGTGGATAGGGGATTAAATCTTGATCTTAGATCACCTTACAACGAGATCAAAAAATGCATGAAAAGAAGTGATCCTCGCACCTCTTCACACAAGTGCTGATCACCGCATGCACGCATATGAGGGAAGTTTTGCATCCATTTGGCCATCAGATAAGTTTGGAAAAATTTCAAAAAAATCACAAAAATAGGCTATCAAATGTTGAACATTATCCAAAAAAATTGTTCTAATTTGAAAGTATTTGATTAGGAGAAGGACTCTCCAAACTGCAAAGAGATGCGATGCTTCTACACGCGCATGCAAGAGACCCTCCTTGTTTTCAATTTTTTTTTGCTCCAAAAATTATAGAAAAAATCTATCTCATGCTTCAAAATGTGCATCAGAAGATAGAAGATGATATGGGCTACCACATGTATCTTAATCTCATGCCAGAAGGACTCTTCTTTCTGCTTACGCCAACACTCTTACGCAAACAATTTTTTGCACCAAGAATCCTTCACAACTTAGACTATTCATAATTGGCGTTAACATGGGATGTGGTACCCTAATTTAGTTTGCTTCCAGGTGGCACAACCTGACCCAAATACCCACCAAATTGGGGTAGCTATTAGCAAGAGATGAGACCAAATTGATCTCCAAAGGAGCAAGGGTTTCCACACATGCTAGCATGCTTATCGAAACCCTGATTGAATCCAAAATTTCAATCAATCTTTTTCAAAAAGATCCTTGATCAATTTTTATATGTGTGTGACCCATCGGATTCCACATCTAGCCAGTAGTAGGTCTAGATGCAAGTTAACCAAATTTGATTAAACTTCAATCTAATCGATTAAGGTTCAATCAAGTTAACCCGAGCTCAATAATTAGAATCCTTTCTAATTGGCGATCAATTAAATTTTTTAATTCGATCAAAAATCTACAAGTCAAGATTGATATCTAACAATATATCACAACTATCCAAAAGATGTAAAATTTAATAAAAATATCAAATATATCCTTTAGTGGCAAGTTACCGTGTAATTCAATCCTTCGATCATCCCTGCATCCTGAATATGTTCATGAGTATGAAATCATGTCAAACTCAAATATATATTTATATCGATTATCAATTAACCAATGATGACTCCAATGAAAAAGTATTAGAAACTCTTTCTAATATCTTTTCTACTTTTGGCCAAAAGATTTTTTTCGAGTCATCTAGGATTGAGAATACACAGGATGCATCCTCTTACTAGGAGTAATCGATTTCATGTTGACCTACTCACAACCTCCATACACACTCCACCATATCCAGAATACCCCGTACATGTCTTAATGCTATGCTTGAGTATGAACCAAAATATGGATTCATGTGCATAAGATTCTGTGATGGTCTCAGGTCTAAGGATCACTTGCACAACTCCCACTTAGAGAATCATCTTCGACATGCAAGTAAAGCTTATATAAGATGTTCTCTTTCATCGAGTCAATTCAGTAGATTCATTGTCCAAATGAGCATCCACATCCTTGTATTAGTATCCCATACACAAGTGGCTAGTGAGATCTACCACCCTCTCTAGCGAGCATACATAGAATGTGCCAATCTATTCAAAATATTGATCTCCGACTCAATGCTCCTATAATTAAAAATATTTAAGATTAAGATTTTAAGATTTTAGGTCTCACCAGCATGACCCATTCATGTCTCCTAAAACCATTGCTCTAATCTTTGGGGTTCATTATAATCTTAGACATAATAAGATACAGCTAATATAATGAATCAATGCCTCATTTTATTATCAAATAATAAATATCATTACATGAGTTGAAAAATAATAAAGAAAAATCCCATCACAACACACTTACGATTGGCTTATAGGGTACTCTTCTTTCCATCTTCCACTTACACTAAAATCAATCATCTTTGTATCTCATACAATCAAGATGGTGATTAAATAGCTACTGTGGTATGACCTTAGTGAATGGATCTACTATATTGTTCTTTGTATCTACTCGTTCAAAGATAATATTTTATCTCTAACGAGATGGAAGCGTCTGAGGATGTGCTTGAATTTTTTTTGAGACCTAGGTTCCTTAGATTGAATAACGACCCCAATGTTATCACAATAAAGTGGCACTGGTCTTTCAATTTTAGGAACAATTCTTAAATTCATGATAAATTTCTTCATCCAGACAGCTTCCTTAATGGCTTCATTAGTAGCGATGTACTCTATCTCAGTAATTGAGTCAGCTACTGTTTGCTGCTTGAAACTCTTTCAACTCACTGCCCTACCATTTAGGGTAAACACATACCCTGATATTGACTTGCTATCATTCAGATCAGATGGAAAACTAGAATCTGTATATCCCTCTAGTTTCAACTTTCAGCCTCTATATATGAGAAAAATATCTTTAGTCCTTTTTAGGTACTTCAGAATATTTTTTACAGCTTTTCAATGATCTTCTCCTGGATCAACCTAAAATCTACTAGCTACGTCTAAAGCATAAGCTACCTCAGGCCTGGTACATAGCATGGCATATATAATAGATCCAACTGTCGAAGCATAAGGAATTTTATTCATCCTCTTCCTCTCTATTGGTGTCTTAGGATATATTTTTTTAGAGAGACGTATATCATGACTTGCAAGTAGGTAACATCTCTTACTTGCCTCCATATTAAACCTCTTTAATATAAGATCTATATACCATGACTGGGATAAGCCTAACATCCTTTTAGACCTATCTCTATAGATCTTTATACCTAATATATAGGATGCTTCACCCAAGTCTTTCATGAAAAACTTATTCGATGGTCAAGTCTTGATCGATTGCATCTTTGGGATATCATTCTCAATGTGTAGTATGTCATCGACATACAGAACCAAGAAGACAACAACACTCTCACTTATCTTCTTATACATATATGGTTCATCCTTATTTTTGATAAAGCCAAACTCTTTGACCGTTATATCAAATCGAATGTTCCAACTCCTTGAAGCCTGCTTCAATCTATAAATGGATCTCATTAGCTTGCATACTTGATTTGCCCTCCCACTTGAGATAAATCTTTCTAACTGAGTCATATAGATCTCTTCCTTAAAATTATCATTGAGGAAAGTAGTTTTGACATCCATTTATCATATCTCATAATCGTAGTATGCCGCTATAGCAAGTAAAATCCGAATGAACTTGAACATAGCTACTGATGAGAAATTTCATCATAGTTAGTTCCTTGCCTTTATCTAAACCCTTTGCCACCAACCTAGCTTTATAGGTTTCTACTTGACCATCTACTCCGATCTTCTTCTTGAAGACCCACTTGCATCCTATTGGAATCATATCTTAAGGTGCATCAACCAAGGTCCACACTTGGTTGGTGTACATTGAGTCCATCTTTGATGTCATAGCTTCCAGCCATCTGTCTGAGTCTCTACTCATGACAGCTTTTGAATAGATCAGTGGATCATCATCCTGAATGATGTTGATCGAATTATCATTCTCAATAACAAAATTATATCTCAGAGGTACTTGATGCGCTCTATCTGACTTTTAAAAAGAAGGTATGTATTGTGGATGTACCTCATCCTTGGGTACTTCTGATTGAGAATCTTCTTATGGTTCAACCATAGGTATTCCTAGATTGGTTTGTAGATCCTAAACTTTCATATGTTAAATATTCCTCCCACTACCTCCTTCTTGGATGAATTCATTTTTCAAGAAAGTGGCATGTCTACTAACAAACACCTTTTGTTCAGTAGGGTAGTGGAAGTAGTATCCATTAATTTCTTTAGGATATCCTACAAACCTGTATTTGTCTGATCTAGCACTACGCTTATGTCCAAAAATATTTTTGACATAAGCAGGACAGCCCCAAATCTTAAGATGTTTAAAATTAGACTTCCTTTCCTTCTATATCTCATATGGTGTGCTTGCAACAGACTTTGAAAGCACTCTGTTTAAAATATATGCGCTAGTTTCTAGGACATATCTCCAAAAAGATATTGAAAGATCAGTGAAGCACATCATAGACCGTACCATATCCATCAAAGTGCGATTCCTCCTTTTTGCTATACCATTTAACCAGGGTGTATAAGGAGGGGTCCATTCAGAGAGATACCTTTACTTTTAAGATGATCAAAAAATTCACTGGATAAGTATTCTCCTCTTTGATCAGATCGAAGAACCTTGATACTTTTTTCAGTTTATTTTTCGATCATACTTTGATACTCCTTGAACTTATCAAAGACTTCATATTTATGTTTTATATATCCAAACCTTGATAGGTCATCTGTAAAGGTAATAAAATAGGAGTATCCTTCTCTGGCCAGAGTTATCATCGGTCCATATACATCTGTATGTACTAGGGCTAATAACTCATTCGTCCTCTCTCCATGTCTAGAAAATAGAGTCTTGATCATTCATGAGATAAAATTCACAAGTTCTCAATGATTCATAATCATACAGGTCAAAATTTTTTTTTTATATAACTTATTTATCCTTGACTCACTAATATGACCATGGCAATAATGCCAAAGATATGTGATATTCATATCTTCTCTCTTTCTTTTCATATTTTTTTTAATATAAAAAATATTTTTATTGAGTACAAGAATTAAAAAATTGTTATCAATATAACCACTGCCATAAAATTCATTAGAAAAAAAAATGAAGCATCCATTTCTCATTAGCCTTATTTTATAACCTTTTTTAATAACAAAGATATAGAAATAATATTTCTAATGACCTTTGGCATGTAATAACAGTCTTTTAATTCTAAAATTTTGTCCAAAGGCAAATCAAGCATGCAGGTTTTTATAGCCTTTGTGCAAATGGATTCTCCACTTGCACCATAAAGCTAAGGTTATCTCTTTTCAGACCTTTGATATTCTATAGTCACTGTAATGAATTATAAATATACGATCTACAGACGATATCTTATACCCAAGTATCAAAGTCTGAGCCACTCAATGAAAAGTAGGTCTGTATCATATACATACTTTTTGATGCTACGCTTGCACTCTGCTTCAATCTTGCAAGATTATTCTTACAATTATACTCTCAATATCTAAATTTGTCACAAAATGAATAGATAATATCCTTATGGATATCTATTGCCTTCTCATTATTACTGACCATCCCAAGGTTAGGAATATCCAGAACATCGGAGTTCTTCTCCGATATAAACCTAATTTGCAAGTTCCTCAACCAATCCACATAGTTTGGATCGGTCAACATATTTTTATGCAGTGAAAATAAAGAAGCCATAATGTAGACCTAAATCTACATAAATAAGAATAATAGTATAAGCAGACAACTCATATTTGATAAGCATAACTAGATGAGGTCTTTTATACTAGTTATGTCTCTCACTATTTTATCGGATACCATAGACCTCTCCTATAGTAAACGAGAATCCTAAACTGATTCTTAATGGGGTTGAGACTCTAATCCCTCAATGAAGCCTTATGGATATCACAACAAAATTCAATGAGTTCAGAGATAGAAAAACCTATCCAATTGCATCTCATGCGACTCTCAATATAAACCTTGACTCTAAAAATACTTATAGCCTTGTGGATATCACAACAAACTATAGTATTTTTAGTTAAGTCAGATCCTTCATTTCTATACAGCCATATCTAAAAAATATTATCCTTATGGATATCATAACAAAGCAACATATCCAAAATATACCGTAAAGCATCTAATATGCACCAAGATAAATGCACATCAATCTTCATAACAAGTCTTGTGCATATCACAACAAACCTATTATGGTTTTTGATAAGGTATTGACTAGGCATGAAGGAAGGCATATGTAGAATTTAAAATACTGAGCTACCTTTATTCAAGATTTGAATTAATTCAATTGATCAAAATAGTATTAAGATTGATAGGGATCCTCCTATTATTTTTTTTAGATACCAATAAAATTGGCCAGGCTAGCAATGGAACCAATTAAATAACCACTACACTAAAAAGACTCTTTAGACACCAATTGATTAATCGATTCAAGAAATAGATTAGCTACTGGTTTATAATACTATAACTTAATATAATTATTATGAGGACTTTAATGGTCTCATACACATCCTAATTCAATCAATCACAATGATGCACTATTATAGTTGTATCTTAACAATCATAACAACTAATCATAGCATCCAATCATATCTCTAAGATATGAAAATATAATCATACAATATGACTATAACAAAGCATCTCAAGTATATCACATATGCACAAAATTCTAATAACATGCATGAATACAAAATACTCTTTTTGCAGTTCTTCTTCTTGGGACATCACAGTGGCACTCCTACACGCCATAAGAGTACCCTATGAAATAAGAAGAGAGGGTCTGTGAATCCTACTTACTCTTATAATTGAATGGTTTGATGATGAACTCCAATTAGAGTACTAAGCTACTAAGAAAGATTTTATACATACATCATGTATTTTATATTTAAAACATATCTCTAAGACATGCTAGGATTTGGATGTTCAATCGAGTTCAACCTTTGACCCGACTTGAACCAAACCAGAAACCTATGCTTGATCATAATCAAGATAATAATTTAACCTTTGATTATATAGATCAAGGTAGGCTCTGATACCACTATTGAGTTTCAGTGGTGCAACAGAAAGATTAGGTGTTTAAAATTTTTTATTCAAAACACCCCTGCAACGAAAACCCTAATGTCCAGAAACCCTTGACTATAATAATCAAAGTATAAACAAATTAAACTTGGATAAGAAGCATACCTGTAGCGCTAATCTATATTTTTATGAGGCATTCAAGTGTCCACCCTCCAACGGTGATCCACATGAAAATTGAACCAAAGATAGCACTCCTTCTTCTCCTTGCTTTAAGAGTCTAGCCCCTAGAACTCGACTAGCCTCATACCGATCAGATTTTTTCAAAAATCTGACTCCACCCTCTTAGAATCTCCTCTGAACTTCTAATTCTCCTTCTCTTGGACCCTCACAACCCTTGTTAAAATTAGATAAGGCTTTGTCTTAAATCCTTAAGCCTTGTCCTAAAACTAAGATAGGTTGTAAGAAAAAAAGGAGAGCAACAGAGACAAAATTGAAAACTTGATGTGAATGCCTCAGACACCCAGCACCCAGGTCTTTTTATAGCCACCAAAGGGATGCCAAAAGAGAGGGACATACCCCACAAAAAAGTTTTATCTAATCTGATTATCAGAGATAAGAGTTCCTTCAAGCAGAAGGATTCTTATCAATGATATGTCGATCAGCACCCTCATCTGCATGTGGACCAGAGAAGGGATCTTTTCATATCACTTCTCAAATCAAAAAAATCCACAAAAATCTATGTGGATAGGAGATCCAATATTGACCTCAGATCACCTAATAAGGAGATCAAAAAATCTACAAAAAGAAGTGATCCTCACACCTCTTCATGCAAGTGCTGATCACCATGCATGCACGCACGCATGCAAGAGAAGTTTTGGCATCCGTTTGGCCATCAAATAAGTCCAAAAAAATTCTAAAAAAATTACCAAAAATAGCATATCAAATGTGAAATATTATCAAAAAATTTTCTAATTTGAAAGTATTTGATTAGGAGAAGTATTCTCTAAACTACGGACAGATGCGACACATTTGTGCATGCATGTGAGAGACCTTCTCGTTTCCAATTTTTTTCTACCCCAAAAATTTAAAAAAAAAATTCATCTCATGCTTTGATATGTGCACCAGAGGATGAAGGGTGATATGGGCTACCACATGTATCTTAATCCTATGCTAGAAGGACTCTTCCTTCTACTTACATCAACACTCACACGCAAATAGTTTTTTGTGCCAAGAGTCCTTCACAACTTGGACTCTTCATTATTGGTCAGTTTCTAAGTGGCACAACCTAACCCAAATGCCACCAAATTGAGGTAGCTAATTAGCAAGGGATGAGACTAAATTGATCTCCAAAGGAGCACAGGTTTCCACACGTGCTAGCATGCTTACCGGAACCCTAATTGAATCCAAAATTCCAATCAAACTTTTCCAAAAGGATCTTAGCCAATTTTTATATGTTTGTCACCTATTAGATTTCATATCTAACTAGTAGTAGATCTAGATATAAGTTGACCAAATTTGATTAGACTTCAATCTAATCGATTAAGGTCCAATCGAGCTAACCTGAGCTCAACAATTAGAACCCTTTCTAATTGGTGATCGAATTAAACTCTTTAATTCAATCAAAATTTATAAGTCAAGATTGATATCTATCAATATATCATGACTATCTAACAGATATAAAATTTGATAAAAATATCAAATATATTCTTCAGTGGTAAATTACCGTACAATTCAATCCTTCGATCATCCCTGCACCCTGAATATGTTCATAAGTATGAAATCATGTCAAACTCAAACACATATTTATATCAATTATCAATTAACCAATGATGACTCTAATGAAGAAGCATTAGAAACTTTTTCTAATCTCCTTCCTGCTTTTGACCAAAAGACTTTTTTCGAGTCATCTAGGATTGAGAATACATAGGATGCGATCTTCTCTTAATAGGAGTGATCGATTTCATGTTGATCTACTCACAATCTCCATGCACACTCCATCATATCCAAAACATCCCATATATATCTTAATGTCATGCCTGAGTATGAATCAAAATATGGGTTCATATGCATAAGATTTCATGGTGGTCTCAGGTCTAAAGATAACTTACACAACTCCTACTTAGAGAACCATCTTTGACATGCAAGTAAGACTTCCATAAGATATTCTCTTTCATCGAGTCAATTTAGTGGACTCATCTCTCAAATAAGCATCCATATCCTTGTATTAGTATTCCATACACAAGTGGCTAGTAAAATCTGCCATCCTCTCTATCAAGCATACATAGGATGTGCCAGTCTATCCAGAACATGGATCCCGACTCAATACTCCTACGATCAAAAATATTTAAGATTAAAATTTTAAGATTTTAGGTCTCACCAGTATGACCCATTCATGTCTCCTAAAATCATTATCTTAATCTTTAGGATTCATCATAATCTTAGACATAATAAAATATAGCTAATATGATGAATCAATACCTTATTTTATTATCAAATAATAAATATCATTACATGAGTTGAAAAATCACAAGAAAAAATTCTATGGTAACACACTTGCGATTGTCTTATAGGGCACTCTTCTTTCATAAGGTGCTTGAAGAAAAAGAAAAAGATCAGCCATCAAAGTTGCTTGCAGGCTAGCACCTTCAAGTCCCTGATCTATGCTAATCTTCGTGAAGATTTTCTTATAGAGGCCAGATGACTTTGTGTGGCTGTGAGTGATCTGACGAACACCTTCTCCAACCATTGGATCAGAAAAAATCAATATCAAAGTTGTTTGATAATATTTTCTATTTTATCCTGATTTCAATATTAGATCTAATAGTTAGATCTAGAATTTCAACATCGATGAGATCGATGTATTTTTATTTTCAGATCTAAAGTGTATATTTTTCATATCATAGATCATGATATAGCAGTCTAAGATTAGATCTTATGCATGTGATTGAGATTAAATTATTTAATTTTTTTTTTCACGCATAAAAATTTTAAAATCACATGCATAGCACAATTGCATATTTCATTCAATTGGTATCAGAGCATGGTTATTTTAATATGAATTAATATGACTTTAGATCTGATTTTTGATGTTAGATTTAATTATTTATAATTTAGATTAGATCTAAATAAGTTTATTTTTAGATCTGATTATCATCTATTTAGATTAGATATTCTGAGTAGTAAAGTACTCAGATTGGATAATCACCAGCTATCCGATCATGGGATCAAGTAGGATTTTATGATCCTCTTCTCCCATTCAATGGGATGCTCTTATGGTGTGTAGGGGTGCTACTATAAGGTCCCATGAAGAAGAAAGCGAAAAGAGAAAAACTTACTTTCTTGCAAAATCCTAGATCTTGAAACCCTAGGTATTATATTATATGTGATGCAAGTTGCAAAGAAACTAGTTATATCTAATTTTGATTAATCAAAATTATTTTAATTTAAAATCATAAAAAATTGATTTGATCTAAAAGATTTTATAATTTAATGTAAAATATTTACATATAAAAAATATTTTCAAAATCTTAACCATGTTGATGTAAAACTTAATTGAGAATTAAATATCAAATTGATTGGATCTAGAATTGTGATTTAAGATCTAATGACATTACATAAAACATGGGATATGTGTTAGCTCAAATTAGATCTTTCTCTTTAATTGGATTAGACCTAAGATTAGAATCAAAGAATTGATTAACTATGTAGAGAAATTGATTAAGTCTAACCAAGTGTTGAATTAAATTAATTAAGATTTTTCTAATACAATAATTATAGATGGTCAAGTCCATGTCTTTGATTAGACCAAATGGACCATGATTGTGGCTCAGCGGTTGAACTCGAATCATTAAGTTGGTCAAATCAAAACTAATTAACCAATTGATGTCTAAGATAAGTTTGATATTTTATCTGTAGTTTTTAATTGAGAGCGACTTACCTGGCCATTTCGATAATGTTTAAGGCAAGCTTAGCAGACCCTCCCATCGATCTCACTTATCTGGCCAATTTGGTGAATTAAATTTTGATAAGATCGCTAAATGATTCGAGTTAGCTCATGCCATTAAAGTTGATTTGTGTGACTGATCTAGGTGCTAGTTCAATCAGCATGACCTAACCGATTCAGTGACTTGGTGAAGTCAGTAGAAGGATTGTGGTCTACTGATTGATCTTCTCTTCTCTTTTTTCTAAACTGATTAAATTCTCTAAATTATTAGGTTCCTAAAATAAGTTGGTTATGGTGATAACTAAATCACAGCCTCCCATTAAGATGAGTGATAATGGGTCATTATTTCTGATTGACATTGCAGGTGCCATCCATCTAGTATTCTCTCTGAATGATGAAATTATCATTCATCATATGATGACTCTGTTGAACTATCTGATGATAGTTGGGTTGATCGAGCCATTCTCGGGCCTAATCACTCATTAAGTAGAATCATTGAGTAGGTTCATGTTAATGGTTTGACCTAACCGAAGCTTTCAGTGGAGGTCCATCACTTACTGAAATAAAATCTGAGGTTAAATTAATTACTAGAAGTTATTTAGAGAAATAATTGATTGAGAATCTACCCATAGGTGCATATGGGTTGATCGAGCCATCTTCGGACCTATTTGTAGTCTGTGTGAATTTTAGTATCCGTTAAGAAATTAAGATAATTCTTCGAATTAGAGGTAGAGGCTATCAATCATATAAAATAGTGGGTGGACCTTTAGACTAAAGTTCAAATCTTTAGGATTAATAAATTCATATACTGATCAGATTTTTTATTTTTCTTGTGTGTGCAGATATGGCCTCAAACTTGTCACTCCAATCAATGTGGGACAGTGAGAAATTAATCAGCTCGAATTTTGATAATTGATATCAAAAGCTAAAGATAGTCCTAGAGCATGAGTGGATCTTTTATGTGATAATAGATCCGGCACCTGAGGAGCCTGCTCCCAACGCCCAAGGCATAGTCTGAGATAGTTTTTTGAAGTGGCTCAATGATCGCACCACAGTTCGTTGCATTATGCGGGCCTCCATGAACGATGAGTTCAGTCGAAAATTTGAAGAGG
This sequence comes from Elaeis guineensis, assembly GCF_000442705.2. Lineage (NCBI taxonomy): Eukaryota > Viridiplantae > Streptophyta > Magnoliopsida > Arecales > Arecaceae > Elaeis > Elaeis guineensis. Next base: position 50,838,236 of record NC_026001.2, on the reverse strand, counting down.
CTCAACCAGAGAAAATACTTCAAGTGTTGAGGGATTTTTTTGGTACTCCTGACAACATTGAATGGCACAAGACTAGTTTTATCATTTTCAATGCCCGAATGAGGAAGGGTGCATCTATTACTGATTATGTATCATACATAATCGAATAAATTAAAAAACTGAGCAAACTCGGCTTCTTCCTGCACGAACAGCTGGGGAAGGATATGATTCTAAACTCCCTACTCAACTCCTATCTGTCATTTCTCAGTCATTTAGAATAACAAAGCCTGTAGTCAACTACCATGGTCTGTTGGGGTTGTTACAGACTTTTGAGAAGGACCAACTCCATAAGGAGACGATGAGTTTAGTGGAAGGATCTTCTTCAGGTAGTCGTCATCTCTTTAAGAAAGAAAAAAAGAATAAGAATAAAAGGTGCCAGGTGCTAGGAGTCAGTCCTAGAAACCCAAGTTAAAGGATGATCAAAGTTAGGCAGAATGCTTCTTGTGTAAGAAGCAGGATCACTGGAAGAGGAACTGTCTTCAGTATAAAATTTTTCTTGATCCGAACAGGCTAAAGAAGTAGTAATTAGTTGCTGGACAAGGTACTTATGTGATAACACCTTGTAACTTCTCTCTTATTGTATAATGACCTAGATATTGGATATCGAAAGTCTTATTCACATTTGCAATTCATTGCAGGGTCTTCACATTAGTATGAGATTTGGAGAAGGCGAGAGATTTCTAAACGTTGGAGATGGAAGATCAGTTCCAATTCTAGCTTTAGAATCATCAAGCTTGTATTCGAGTCTTAGTATATTGTTCTTGATGAGTGTCATTACTGTCATAGTTTTTTTTTGAATGTTATTTCTGTAGGTCTTTTGGCCAAGTCTAAGTACGAAATATCAATAAAGAAAATCTTTTGTGATATGATTTTGAATGGTGTTACAATTTTGCATAGATAGTTGAATAATGGTATCTATATTGTATCTAGGCGTAATGTAATATACATTTCAAATAAATACCCTAAAATAGATGATGTCATAGATGCTTACCTTTGGCATTGTAGGCTAGGTCATATCAACAAGATTAGGTTAGCTCAAGAAGAAATTCTTGATGATTATGAATCATTACCTATCTGTGAGCCTTGTTTGCTTGAAAAGATGATCAAGTCACCTTTTATTGGAAAAGGTGAACGAGCCAGTGATGTGCTGAGTCTGATATATACTGATGTATATGGACCCACAAGCACATGATCCTGAGGAGGGTATAGCTATTTCATTACATTCACAAATGACCTATCTAGATATGGGCACGTCTACTTGATGAAACACAAGTCCGAATCATTTAAAATGTTCAAATGGTTCCATAATAAAGTAGAGAAACAAACTAGAAAGAATATTAAAACTCTTCGATCTGATCGAGGGGGTGAATACCTCTCCAGTGAATTTCTGACATATCTAGGAGAGAATGAGATTCTCTCATAATAGATCCCTCTAGGGATACCACAGCATAATGGCATCTCAGAAAGGAAGAATCGAATCTTATTGGACATAGTTCGATCCATGATGGGGTTGCAACTCTGTCGATCTCCTTTTAAGGATATGCACTTGAAATAGCCTGTCTTGTGCTCAATAATATACTGAGCAAGTTAGTTAGTAAGATACCATACAAGATATGGTCCGGGCATAGGTCGAACCTCTCTTACTTTAGGATTTGGGGGTGTCCGACTTATGTTAAACGATTACAAACTAACAAGCTCAGTCCTAGGTCTAATAAATATAATTTCATAGGGTACCCCAAGAAAATGAGAAATATTACTTTTACCTATCTACTGAACAAAAGGTGTTTGTCCGCAGTAAGGCACACTTTTTGTAAAAAAATTCCTTAGTGAAGGAATAAATACATCTAAAATTGAGCTTGACGAAGTTCGACAGGTAGAAGAACGGATACCAATGATTGAATCTGAATCGAATTTGTTGAGATCAAATTCAGAGCCCAAAATACAAACATCCTTAAGGTGATCCAGTATAGTACCACGTCAATCGGATAGATACTTAGGTTTGTTGGTCCAAGATGGGAATCCTATTGAACTCGATGAGAATGATGAGGATCCGATCACATATATGGATGCGATGCAGAGGTCCAACTCTGATAAATAGTTTGAAGCCATGAAATTTGAGATGGAGTCCATGAAAGTCAATGATGTATGGACATTGGTTGACCCACCTAAAGAGGTAAAACCCGTAGGGTGTAAGTGGGTCTTCGAAAGGAAGAGGGGCGCAGACGGAAAGGTGGAGATCTATAAAGCCCATTTGGTTGCCAAGAATTATTGTCAGCATTATGGTATTGACTATGATGAGATATTTTTTTCTGTGATAATGCTTAAGTTCATTCGGATCATGCTTGCGATAGCAGCATACTTAGACTACGAAGTCTGGCAAATGGATGTGAAGATAACTTTTCTAAATGGAGAGCTGAATGAAGAGGTGTATATGATACAACTTGAAGAATTCACATCCACAGATGAGTCCAAGGTGTGCAAGCTTCAAAGATCTATTTATGGATTGAAGCAAGCATCTCAGAGTTGGAACATACATTTTGATAAAGTGATCCGAATGAATGGCTTCATTAGGAACGAAGAGGAACCCTACATATATAAGTGGGCTAATGGTTTAATAATTATATTTTTTATTTTATATGTGGATGACATTCTCTTAATCAAAAATGCTGTCCCTATATTATAGGGAATAAAAGTGTGGCTGTTGTCACAATTCTCCATGAAAGATTTGACAGAGGCAGCCTACATCCTAGGGATGAAGATCTATAGGGATAGACCTAAGAGGCTATCAGGCTCTCTCAATCTACGTACATAGATACCATGCTGAAATAATTCAGCATGGAGAATTTTAAAAAAGACTTCTTCCGATAGGCCATGAAATTTTTCTTTCGAAAGGAGATTGTTGACAATTTTTCAAGAGAGAGAGTATATGAGTAAAATTTCATATGCTTTGACAGTATATGGGTTCTATTATGCATGCCATGATATGTACGAGATCAGACATGGCATACTCACTAGGAATAGTGAGCAAATACCAGTCTGATCTAGGAGAGAACCACTAGAAGGTCATGAAAATCATTCTTAAGTATTTAAGAAATACTAAGGATCAGTGGCTTATATATGGTGAAACTAACTTGAAATTAGTGGGATTTATCGACTCCAGCTTTCAATCAAATCATGATGATAGTAAAAGTATGTTGGATTATATTTTTATCCTAAATGATGGAGCGATTTGCTGAAAAAGTTTCCAACAGCACACTGTGACAAACTCTGTTTGTGAAGTAGAGTATATTGCAGTATCCAATGCTGTGAAGGAAGCTATATGGTTGCAAAAGCTCATCGACAAGCTCGGAGTGGTACCCTCCATTGATGGCCCTATTTTGTTATACTACGACAATACTGGAGCCATTGCTCAAATCAAGGAGTCGAGGTTCCAACAGCTCACCAAGCATATTCTGCATTGCTATTATCTTATCTGAGAGATCGTGGATCGAGATGACATCGACCTTCAGAAGATCGATGGAAAGAAAAATCTAGCCGACCCCTTTAATAAAGCCCTTGGAATCAAGAAGTTTGATGATCACAAATTGAAGATGGATATACGATACTGTATCGATTGGCTTTAGTCCAAGTGGGAGTTGTTGGAAAATATGTCCCAAAGCCCATCGTTGGATGATTGTGCTCATTTTGTAAATTGTATATGAATTTTTATTAATAAAAATTATTTAATATTTTTATTATAAATTGATCATCTTTTAACTCTTGTATTATAATAAAGTCTTTAGGACTATAATTAATCGATAAAGGAGGATTTGTCGTTAAGTCCTTAAAAATATTCACGACCAAATGATACGCTATTGCTAGGATGATAGCGATATCAAGTGTAGGTCATTGTGTGCCATATGAGTTAGTTGTTCTCTTAACCAAAGAGTGTAGATATACTGTTATGGCATGCAGATGGAATGTAGGAGTACATGCACATCAAATATAACCATGTGCTAAGCACTCTACTGTCAAGAGTAGCTCGTGAAGGGTATGGATATAAGTATCCCTCAGACCTGAGACCACTACGATGACTTATAAGTAACTCACTATATTTTAGTATCAGACTATCTGAGTTTTTAATTCAGTGATGAAAGGATACTGGATGCAGTCAAGTACTTATCAAGTTGGTGTATGAGTCAAGATAGAATTGATCCCTCTGAATTAGTAGGAGATATGCATCAGTGTATTTCAATTTAGTAAAATCTTGATTAAAGTAATCCATGAGATAGATTTGAAAGGTTGAAATATAATATGGTTGACTAAATTAGGGTTGACAATTAAACCCTAAGTCATCTTGAGCATTTGGATCAAAGAGATGAATTATAAGGTAACCATATGCCAGTAGGTTCTAGAAGATTACTTTGCAATACTTCGACCAATCCGATGGTCGGGTCACCATTGCTAGATGGTTATATCGATTGGTATAGGAAGTTGTTTCCATGCTACTGGTCTAGGTTTGAACCTATGAAGTCATATGCATTAGAAGATTTGGTCAGATTTGATGGCTGAAAAGTCCAATTGGATTGTGACTCTGGTGAAGAGTCCTACTGGGACTAAGACTCTGGAGGAGAGTCCACTGGGACTAGGACTCAACTATTTATAGAGAATTAATTAGTAATTAAATTACTAATTGACTTAATTTGATTGAGTAAAAAGCTTTGGATCAAATCTAATTGAATTAGATTCAGTTCGACTCAAATTGGGTTTGATATGATCAATCCTAATTATGAAGAAAAATTTGATCCTGATTCGATCAGGGTTTGAAATCAGCTTATTCTTAAATAAGTTAGAAATTTAATGAGATATTTAGATTTCTAATTAGATTAGGTTCATTTCTATTAATGGGTTCAAGTCAAATTTGATTTGGATTAGAATCAAATTACGAATGAAGAGTCCTTGTCAACTTGGACTCTATCCTTATCCCCTTGTGCCACACATGGACCCTTGCCCATATCTCCATGCCAAATAGGATTTGGCTTGACCTTTTTGGCCTCAAAGTAGTAGATCCAATAAGGGTGGGCAGCAATGATTGATGACTCATAATCCTATCTCTTATCAAATTCAAATGCAATTCGAATTAGAGATAAGATGAAAACAAGAAAAGAAATTTTTCATAAAAGGAAAGTTGTTGGCACCATAATGATTTTTTTTTTATTTTTCTTGGAGAGTTCATGGGCATGTGAGACACCATAATCCTTCTCCACATTGTAGAGCTTTTTCTAGAATTTTTTGGATGCCCAAAATTGATTTGTGGCATGGTGATTATGGCCCTCTTTCCTTGGATGAAAAATCCTAGTCTTTGCCTATAAAAAGGGTTTACCTCTTTTTTGTTGGGTTTTGGTGGTGCAGTAGAAGGATTAGGTGTTTAAAATTTTCATTCAAAACATCTAATGTACCAAAAATCCTAATGCCCAAAAACCCTTGACTATATCAATCAAAGCATAATTAATATAAAATAGGATAAGAAGAATACCTGTAGTGCTAATCTCAATTTTTATGAGGTGTCCACATGTCCGGCCTCTAACGGTGATTCACACAGAAATTGAACCAAAAACAGCCCTCCTCCTTCACCTTGCTTCAAGAGTTCTAGCTCCTAGAACTCGACTAGCCTCATACCGGTCAGATTTTTCTAAGAACCTGACTCCATCCTCTCAGAACCTCCTCTGAACTTTTGATTCTCCTTCTTTAAGACCCTCACAACTCTTGTTAGGACTAGATAAGGCTTTGTCTTAAATCTCAAAGCCTTGTCTTAAAACTAAGATAGGTTGTAAGAAAGAAAAGAGAGCAATTGGAGAGAAATTGAAAACTTTTCTGAATACCTCGGACACCCAGCACCCCGACCATTTTATAGCCACTAGAGGGATGCCAAAAGGTAGGGACAAGCCTCATCCAAGAGTCTTATCTGATTAGATTATCATAGATAAGAGTTTCTTCAAGCAGAAGGACACTTATCATCGATACGCTGATCTGCACCTGCACCTACATGCGTGATTAGATAAGGGATGTTTTCGCATCCCTTCTCAAATCAAAAGAATCCACAAAAACCCACATGGATAGGGGACTCATTTTTAATTCCAAAAAATCAGATAAGGTGATAAAATTCTAATGGAAGGATGCTACCCTCGCACCTCTTCATGCGCATTCTAATCACCACATGCAGGCACGCGAGGAAGTTTTCAGCATCCATTTGGCCATCTGATAAGTCTGAAAAATTTTAAAAAAATATTAAAAATAGCTTATCAAATGTTGAACATTGTTTAAAAAAATTGTTTCAATTTGAAAGCATTTGATTAGAAGGACTCTCTGAACCGAGAGGAAATGCGACACTTCAGCGCGCTATGCGAGACATCCTTCTCTTTTCTAATTTTTCTCCATCCCAAAATTTCAAGAAAAAATCCATCTCATGCTTTGAGATATGCACCAGAGAATGGAGGGCGATATGGGCTACCACATGCATCTTAATCCCATGCCCGAAGAATTTTTTCTTCTGCCCATGCCAACACCTGCATGCAAAACCTGTTTTGCGCCAAGAGTCCTTCACAACTTGGACTCTTCATTTTTGGTGTTAACATGGGATGTGGCACCCTAATTTGGACTTCTTCTAGGTGGCATGACCTGACCCAAATACCCACTAAATTGGGCTAGCTAATTAGTAAATGATGAGACCAAATTGATCTCCAAAGGAGCAAGCATTTCTATACGTGCTAGCATGCTTATCGAAACCCTGATTGAATCCATAATTTCAATCAATCATTTTCAAAAGGATCCTTGGCTAAGTTTTATACGTGTGTGACCCATTGGATTCTACATCTAGCCAACAGTAGGTTCGGATGCAAGTTGATCAAATTTGATTAGATTTCAATCTAACCGATTTAGATCCAATCGAGCTAACCTGAGTTCAACAATTAAAATCTTTTCTAATTGGTGATCGAATTAAACTCTTTAATTTGATCAAACTTATAAATCAAGATTAATGTCTAGCAATATATCATGATTATCAAAAAGATATAAAATTTGATAAAAATATCAAATATATCATTCAGTGGTAAGTTACCGTGCAATTCAATCATTCGATCATCCCTGCACCCTGAATATGTTCATGAGTATAGAATCATGTCAAACTCAAATATATATTCATATCGATTCTCAATTAACCAATGATATCTGTTGCTCCTAGATTGATTTTGATGATTACAAAGCAGATTGAAGGGATACAAATAATTTTAAAATGAAAAAGTCCTTATGCTCTTCAAGGGCAAAATCATAATTTCACTAAAATCCTGATTTGATAGTACCATTTGGTGGAACAAATGATTTGAAATCTATTGGTGAAAATTTTATTGTGTTTGGACTTATATTTTTGAAGTTATGAAGGTTTGAAGTGCATGAGTCGACTCATGAGTCAACTCATGGCACTGTGAGCTGATTGGCACGCAAAAATTCTCCTTGGCACGCTAGTTTTCCGGCTTGGCACGACCTGTGAGTCGACTCATGAGTCGACCCATAAGGCATGAGTCGACTCATGAGTCGACCCCTGCTAATTTGAGCCAAGAATTTCCAGAAACGCATTCTCTGGTTTTTGCAACAGAGGTCGACTCATGAGTCGACCCCTGAAGCATGAGTCGACTCATGAGTCGACCCCTGCGACGGGAAATGTCAGCAACGACTATTTTTTTTTGCCCGTTTTAATTTCCTTTTATGCTTCCTAAAATTGCTCTAACGGCTCTTTATCTGCCTAAATTGTTTTCTCTTGCTTCTAATGTCATAAAATGCTTTAAATGGTGAAAGAAATTGCAGATTAAATAGCAGATCAAACGTGAAATCAAAGATGAGAGAAAAATAGAAGAAAGGATCCGAAATCTGCATGAAAAAATCTGAGATCAACGAAATATCCAAAAAGAAAAAGAGAGAGGATCCACAATATACAATAGAGATTGTGAAAGAGAAAAGCAAGAGCATTCAAGAGGATCTTTCAAGCCTATTGTTCAACCTTGATCTAGAGATCTTCCAAAGCTTTCAAGAGATCTTCAATCAACAATCAACCTCTTCTCAAGCATTCGTTCAAGCATTCATCCACCTTGAGAAAATTCGAAAAGGGGTTCTTCATTTGAGTAAAAGTTTTTATTGTTATATTCGCTCATTTAAAGGAGCTGTTATTGTATTAATCTGTGCTCAAAATTTTTTAACTCTTTGTGAGTTTTAGTTCTTATTTTTGGAGGATTTCCAAAACAAGGAAAGGTTGATCCGAACCTGAAATCGGAGTGTTTTGGGTTTACTTGTACCCGAGAAATAAGTGATCTAGCTTGGGATAGCTAGTGTCGGAGTTTCCGATATTTTGTATTCGGGTTGAATACAAAGTATAGTGGATTGAAATTCCCAAGTAGGAGCTTGGGGAGTGGATGTAGGTGCAAGGTTAGCACCGAACCACTATAAATCCTTGTGTTTGTGGTGTGCTTTATCGCTTCACTTTATTTCTTTATTATATTCTTGCATTCCTGCTTTAGGTAATTAATATTGAATTAAAGTCTTTGTTTTGTTCTTCATAAGTAATCAGTTGGGCTTAAAATTTTTAGAAACCCAATTCACCCCCCCCCTCTTGGGTTGCATAGCTGGGCAACAAGTGGTATCAGAGCCGGTGCTCTAGCCCTTCTTTGATCTAACAATCAAAGAGCCAAAGATCTATGGCAACCCATGTCGGTACTTCTCTAGCCGAGGGGCAATCAACAAACCGACCTCCACTTTTCAATGGGTCTAATTACACCTATTGGAAAGCTCGGATAAAGATTTTCATACAAGCACTCGACTATGATATGTGGAGTATCATAGTGAATGGTCCTCACACACCCACCAAGATTATAGATGGTGAGGAGTCAACCAAACCCGAGAAAGAATGGGATGAGGTTGACAAGAAATTGGCACAATTAAATGCCAAAGCCATGAATGTTCTTTATTGTGCACTAGATGCTAGTGAATTCAATCACATTTCTACTTGTGCATCTGCTAAAGAAATATGGGATAGGTTAGAAGTAACCCATGAGGGAACAAATCATGTAAAAGAGTCTAAAATAAACATGCTTGTACATAAATATGAATTGTTCAAAATAGAGCATGATGAGTCCATAACTGCCATGTTTACTCATTTTACTGATATAATTAATGGTTTGAAGAGTCTTGGCAAATCTTATACTAACAGTGAACTTGTAAGGAAGATTCTCAGGTCACTGCCAAGAACTTGGGAAGCCAAGGTGACTGCCATCCAAGAAGCAAAGGACTTGAACACTCTACCTCTAGAAGAGCTTCTTGGATCCTTGATGACTCATGAACTGAGCATGAAGCAACATCAAGAGGATGAAGTCAAAAAGAAAAGAACCATTGCCCTCAAATCCACAACTTCGCCTGATTATGAAACGGATGAATCTGAAGATGAAGAACAGGATGAAGAGATGGCACTCATCACCCGAAAATTTAAGAAGTTTCTAAGAAAAAAAAACAGGGGATGAGAAAGAAATTCACAAAAGGGGAACAAAGCAAAGAAAAAGAGAAAGATCAACCCCTTACATGCTACGAGTGCAAGAAGCCGGGATATTTCAGATCCGAATGTCCACAACTGAAAAAAGGTCCCAAAAAGTTCAAAAAGAAGGCAATGATGGCGACTTGGAGTACGAGTGATGACTCAAGCTCCGATGAGAAAACCTCAACAGAACAAGCCAATCTGTGTCTGATGGCACATGAAAATGAGAAAGCTATATATGATAAGGCTGGACTTGGCTATAAACCTCTGAAGAAACAAAAGTTTCTGAAGGATATTTATGTAAATTATTCAGGTAACAAGTCTACAAATATTACTTGTTTCAAATGTGGTAGAATAGGACATAAATCATACACATGCCTTAAATCTACCAATACAATTATAAAGAAAATATGGGTTCCAAAAGGAACCATTCTGACTAACCCAAAAGGACCCAAGAAAGCTTGGGTACCTAAGATAGAGACTTGACCTTTGCTTGCAGGTGTGTCTAGCATCCCAAGAAGGAAACAGGAAATGGTATCTTGACAGTGGATGCTCGAGACACATGACTGGTGATGAATCACAATTCATCACGCTTGATGCTAAGGATGGAGGGATGGTCACCTTTGGAGATAATGGCAAAGGAAAGATCATCGGGATAGGTAACATTGGTATCACTCCCTCCATATACATTGAGAATGTTTTACTAGTTAAAGGTTTAAAGCATAACTTACTTAGCATTAGTCAATTCTGTGATAAAGGGTATAAAGTAGTTTTTGAATCATCTGTTTGCATTGTGACTAGTCCTATTAACGATGGCATTAAATTTATAGGACATAGGCATGGCAATGTTTATATGATAGATTTGAATGACTTAGCCAAATTAGACATGCAATGCCTAGTATCCTTGAATGCTAAAATCAATGAGACTAGTTGGCTGTGGCATCGTAGACTTGCACATATCAGCATGCATTCTCTTTCAAAATTAATTAAGAAAGATTTAGTTCTCGGTTTGCCAAAACTGAATTTTGAAAAGGATAGAATCTGTGATGCATGCCAATTAGGTAAACAAACTAGAGTATCATTTAAATCCAAAAATACTGTTTTAACTTCTAGACCATTAGAGCTCTTACATATGGACTTATTTGGACCAACAAGAACCACCAGTCTAGGAGGAAAAAGATATGGCTTTGTAATTATAGATGATTACTCTCGTTTTACTTGGGTTTTCTTTTTGGCTCACAAAAATGAAACTTTTCATATTTTCACTAAATTTCATCGAAAAGTCTCTAATGAAAAAAGATTTTCAATTCAAAATATTAGAAGTGATCATGGAACTGAATTTGAAAATCAAGATTTTGAAAATTTTTGTGATGAAAAAGGAATTGGCCATAACTTCTCTGCTCCTAGGACACCCCAACAAAAAGGGGTAGTTGAAAGGAAAAACAGAACCTTAGAAGAAATGGCCCGTACCATGCTTTGTGAAAGCAACCTTCCAAGATATTTTTGGGCGGAAGCTATTAACACAGCATGTTACATTTTAAATCATGCTTTAATTAGATAATTTTTAAAGAAAACCCCCTATGAACTTTGGAAAGGAAAAAAACCAAATATTGCATATTTTCATGTCTTTGGTTGTCGATGTTTTGTATTAAATAATGGAAAAGAAAAACTTGGTAAATTTGATGCAAAATCAGATGAAGCAATCTTTTAGGTTACTCCTCCACTAGTAAAGCATTTAGAGTTTTCAACAAAAGAACTTTAGTAGTTGAGGAGTCCATACATGTTGTTTTTGATGAATCTAACGATCTTCCTTCAAGGAAGAATGAGGGTGTTGATGATGCAGAGCCACTAATAGAAGGTATGAAGGAGATCATTCTGAAAGACTCAGCAACTCCAGAAGACAAGGATCAAGAAGATAAACAAGATGAGAGAAGTGAAGAAATTCAAGAACAACCTTAAGGTACAAATGACCTACCCAAGGAATGGAGGTATGTTCACAACCACCCTAAGGAGTTAATTATCGGTGATCCTATGCATGGGGTAAAAACATGTTCTTCACTTAGAGATGTACTTAATCATTGTGCTTTTGTATCTCAACTTGAACCTAAAACTTTTGAAGAAGCTGAAAATGATCATAACTGGATTAATGCTATGCAAGAGGAACTTAATCAATTTGAAAGAAATAATGTTTGGACCTTAGTATCAAGACCTAAAGATTATTCAATAATTGACACAAAATGGGTCTTTAGAAACAAATTAGATGAGCATGGAAATGAATTAGAAATAAAGCAAGACTGGTTGCTAAGGGATATAATCAAGAAGAAGGAATTGATTTTGATGAAACCTTTGCACCTGTTGCTAGATTAGAAGCTATTAGACTTCTACTTGCATATGCTTGCTTTATGAATTTCAAGTTATTTCAAATGGATGTTAAAAGTGCATTTTTAAATGGATATATCTCTGAAGAAGTATATGTAGAACAACCCCCTGGATTTGAAAATCATGCTTTTCCTAATCATGTCTTTAGATTAAATAAAGCTTTATATGGATTAAAACAAGCACCTAGAGTATGGTATGAAAGGCTAAGCAAATTTTTACTAAATAATAGTTTTTCAAGAGGCAATGTAGATATAACCCTATTTATTAAAAGAAATCAAAATGATATGCTAATTATACAAATTTATGTTGATGACATAATTTTTGGGTCTACTAATGAATCCCTTTGTCAAGACTTCGCTAAGCTTATGCAGGGGGAGTTCGAGATGAGCATGATGGGAGAACTCACCTTCTTCCTCGGACTCCAAATCAAATAATCAAAAGAGAGAATCTCCATCACCCAAAGCAAGTACACCAAGGAACTACTCAAAAGATTTGGAATGGAGAACTGCAAACCAATTGGCACACCAATGAGTCCCTCATGTAAGCTTGACAAGGATGATGAAGGTAAAAGCGTAGACTTAAAATACTATAGAGGTATGATTGGCTCTTTATTATATTTAACTGCAACTAGGCCTGATATAATGTTTAGTGTTTGCTTATGTGCTAGATATCAATCTAATCCTAAAGAATCTCATTTGAATGCTGTTAAAAGAATCCTTAGATACTTAAATGGTACTCAAACTCTAGGGTTATGGTACTCTAAGGACTCACAAATTAATTTATTAGGATATTCAGATGCTGATTTTGCTGGATGTAAATTAGATAGAAAAAGCACAAGTGGAACTTGCCAATTTTTGGAGTTAACCTAATCTCATGGTTTAGCAAGAAACAAAATTCGGTGGCACTGTCTACGGCTGAGGCCGAATACATTGCAGCCGGAAGTTGTTGTGCTCAAATCTTGTGGATTAAGCAACAACTCGAAGACTTTGGAATCAAACTTAATGAAACACCAATAAGATGTGACAACACAAGTGCCATAAATCTATCTAAAAATCCAATTCAACATTCAAGATCCAAACATATTGAAATAAGACATCATTTCATAAGAGAACATGTTCAAAACAAAAATATAATTCTTGAATATGTTTGCACTGAGAATCAATTAGCTGATATCTTTACAAAGGCCCTTAGTGAGGATAGATTCTGTGAAATTAGGAGAAATCTAGGAATTTTAGATCCATTTGCCTAAAATTTCTAAATTTCTAAAGAATTGATTAGAGCTCAAGTTTCAACATCTATCCTGGTCCCAAAAGCTCAAATTTATCATTCTAAAAACTTATCTTTGAGCAAAATTCCTTCACTCAAAATTTTAAATTTTTCTAGAATTTATTCACATTTTTCCTGATTTTCTGAACTTCATGAGTCGACCTCCATGAGTCGACTCAATGGCAAACTTGTAAATCCACCAACTTTCAACGGGTTCATTGTTTTTATAAGGGTTACTGTTTGTGAGACGACTCATCTTCCCATCGTTCTTCTTCTAAAAGCCGTCTTCTCCAACTCTTCTTGCTCCAAATCCAAGGATTAATTTTGAGGCAATTCTCCCTCCTCCTCTCCATCAAAAATCGCCTCCTTCAAAAGGATTTTCTGTGCTTTCTCGCTTTGCTTGGCGCGGTTGGAACGTGCCCTAGCACTTTACCGAACTTCCAAAATCCACTTCTTTTCTCCAACAAAATCCTTCGTCACTCTCTTGTGATCCCTCCTCCACTCAATTCAAGTCTTCTTGTCTGCTACTTTAGTGGATATGGCTCCAAAGATGAAGCTTCCCCAAAGAAGGAAATCAATCTGTGAGCCTGAAGAAGTTGTCTGAAAGAAAAGGCATGCTCAGTCTTTAACTGCTCCCACTCTAGTTTCTGTACCTACTCAAGGTCCCTCTCAATCCTCCATAAGCCCCAGTGTAAATCCTCTTTCTGATAGAAAAGTAGAAATCGGGAAAAATATAGATTTTCGGTTCTTTGAGAAAGAAGGCTTTACTTTTGCAAGTAAAATTAAAAATCAAGGATGGAAACTCTATTGCTCTCTTAAGGAAGTCACCTATGTTGACCTAGTAAGAGAATTCTACCAGAATCTACATTATGGAAACGGGTCAGTGACTTCAACTGTAAAGGGAATTGATATCTGCTTGGATTCTAGGATATTGGGAGAAATACTTCAGTTGCCTAGTGAAGGATATTCATATACGGAACTCCCAATTAAAGAAGAGGGGATCAGAATAATCTTAGGAGAAACTTATTCAGGAAGTTTAAACAAGTTAGAAGCAAAGATTTTGTCCATTGAGATGAGGGTGCTGCATCAGATAGTTTCAAAGCTCTTCCTTCCTAGGAGTGGTAGACATGACTTACTTTCCAGCAGAGATGTATGTGTCATGTTTCATGTCATCACTCAGACCCCCCTGAACCTCCCTGCACTTATGATAGAGGCCATGAGAGAAATTTTGAACAGATCCAAGGCACACTTGCCTTATGGTATGGCCCTTACTAGAGTATTTAGGAGGTATGGAGTTAGCTGTGAGGGGGAGGCACCTACCAAACTCTCACATGTGGACACTTTCAACCAACACAGCCTGCACCGAATGGGAATTACAAAGACTGTTGGTGGTTGGATCAAGGGCTCTGAAGAAAGAACTGAGGATAGAGCTGAAACAAGAGCTGAAAACAGAACTGAAGGCAGAGTAGAAGAAGAAGGTCCATCTTCTCCTGTACATGACTTCAGGGCAGCTTCACCAGATACCCAGTTCATTCCTGATACTGAGGCTGGCCCTTCAGAGTTTACTAGGATGCCCACACCAGTGTATCAGCCAGAGAGCAGAGCACCTCATTCAGAGTTCAGACTGGCTGACGATCAGATCGAGCATATATCTCAGCGTGTGACTTCTTTGCTGTCTAGTCAGTGGGGTAGTACTTTTTTGCACCTGGAGCCACCTCTTCTGATCAGACCATTACTCTCCACATCTCCACTGTGTTTCAGATGATATCAGATCAGTCCATCAGAATCCAGCAGCTTGAGGACACAGTCTGGAGACTTACTGGCAGAGTTCTTGACTTGCAGGGGCAAGTCCTTGCTTTGGCCCATCCCCAGCCACAGGAGTCTACTATTGAGGTCACAGACCTCACTGCAGAGACTGGCAGGCTCAGAGGAGCACTAGAAGGTGGATATGAATTACTGAGGAAAGAGATCCAAGGATCGAGTGAGCATGCTACCACTCAGTTCACTGCTCTACTTCAATCTGTTTCCAGAGCACTGAACGTACTTGATTCTATTAGACTCACCCTTTCTGTTCAGTCCCTAGCATCTCAGCGTTCTCAGCCACCCAGTTCATCTCGCTCTCCTGCTCGTGGCAGAGGCAGACGGGGTAGAGGATGCACTTCTGATCCATCATCTCCTCACCCTATCTCTGATGACTTCGATCATTGACTTATCTTGATCTTTACTAGATCCTAGGTGTTAGTATCTTGTTCTAGGATCTATACCTTGGGGCCATGTATTGACAATTAGCTGGTTGAATTTTATTTTTTAAAGAATTATGTATTGAAACAATTATGATATTAATGGAATCATCTTTTACCTATATTTCTACCTTTTGTAATGATATTGATCATATTTT
Source organism: Elaeis guineensis (assembly GCF_000442705.2). NCBI lineage: Eukaryota > Viridiplantae > Streptophyta > Magnoliopsida > Arecales > Arecaceae > Elaeis > Elaeis guineensis. Next base: position 50,822,601 of record NC_026001.2, on the reverse strand, counting down.
GGTTATATATTTTGGAATTATATTGTTGTTGTTTGCTGTTGATAATTGCTATATTAAGGGGGAGCAAACATCTGTGATATACTCTAAAATGGGAGAAATTAAAAGATATTTCTGAAAAAGAAAAAGTTAATCATGTCTGATGATGTCAAAAAGGGGGAGAAAGTAAACAATTAAACAAAAAGCAAGCAACTCATTAAAAGCAAAACCCTAAATTATGAAAGAAAAAGGGGGAGAAATTAAACAAAAAAGCAAGAAAAAGGGGAGAAATTAAACAAAAAGCAACCCATCAAAAGCAAAATTATAAATTATGAGAAATTAATTGAAAAATTTAAAGTACAATGCTAAGTACAATGCAATTATGTAACTTTTAAATTACTTCTTTACATATGCTCTGATTTACCTTAAAAATTTAAATATGCTCTGATATATTTCAAAATTCAAACTTGCTCTGATATATCTTTTGAAATTTACCTTGATACATCTTAAGAAATTTAACTTACTCTAATACTCCCTAAAATTTCTTTTAATTTGCTCTGATACAGTGTGAAATTTTCTCTGATACATTACAAAATTTGCTCTGATACAGTGTGAAATTTTCTCTGGTACATTACAAAATTTGCTCTGATACAGTGTGAAATTTTCTCTGATACATTACAAAATTTGCTTTGATACAGTATGAAATTTTCTCTGATACATTATAAAATTTGCTCTGATACAGTGTGAAATTTTCTCTGTTATATTATAACATTTACTCTAATACATTGTAAAATCTTTTCGGATAACATTGTAAACATTATTTTTTCTTGCTCTGATATATTGAAAAAAATTTATTTTTCTCTCTTGCTCTGATATATCTTAAACTCAAAATGATCTAATACTCTTTTCAAATGTTTATGAAAATGGACAAACTATTTTTGCATATGACCATTTATATCACATGCCAAAAGAATCATATTTTTCAAGCATATACACCTATAGTGCATTCTTTTGACATTAATGCATTCACATAAATGCTTTTGTTCAAGTGTTTTGTCATCATCAAAAAGGGGGAGATTGTTGCTCCTAGATTGATTTTGATGATTACAAAGCAGATTGAAGGGATACAAATAATTTTAAAATGAAAAAGTCCTTATGCTCTTCAAGGGCAAAATCATAATTTTACTAAAATCCTGATTTGATAGTACCATTTGGTGGAACAAATGATTTGAAATCTATTGGTGAAAATTTCATTGTGTTTGGACTTATATTTTTGAAGTTATGAAGGTTTGAAGTGCATGAGTCGACTCATGAGTCAACTCATGGCACTGTGAGCTGATTGGCACGCAAAAATTCTCCTTGGCACGCTAGTTTTCTGGCTTGGCATGACCTGTGAGTCGACTCATGAGTCGACCCACAAGGCATGAGTCGACTCATGAGTCGACCCCTGCTAATTTGAGCCAAGAATTTTCAGAAACGCATTCTCTGATTTTTGCAACAGAGGTCGACTCATGAGTCGACCCCTGAAGCATGAGTCGACTCATGAGTCGACCCCTGCGACGGGAAATGTCAGCAACGGCTATTTTTTTTTGCCCATTTTAATTGCCTTTTATGCTTCCTAAAATTGCTCTAACGGCTCTTTATCTGCCTAAATTGTTTTCTCTTGCTTCTAATGTCATAAAATGCTTTAAATGGTGAAAGAAATTGCAGATTAAATAGAAGATCAAACGTGAAATCAAAGATGAGAGAAAAACAGAAGAAAGGATCCGAAATCTGCACGAAAAAGTCTGAGATCAATGAAATATCCAAAAAGAAAAAGAGAGAGGATCCACAATATACAAGAGAGATTGTGAAAGAGAAAAGCAAGAGCATTCAAGAGGATCTTTCAAGCCTATTGTTCAACCTTGATCTAGAGATCTTCCAAAGCTTTCAAGAGATCTTCAATCAACAATCAACCTCTTCTCAAGCATTCGTTCAAGCGTTCATCCACCTTGAGAAAATTCGAAAAGGGGTTCTTCATTTGAGTAAAAGTTTTATTGTTATATTCGCTCATTTAAAGGAGCTGTTATTGTATTAATCTGTGCTCAAAATTTTCTAACTCTTTGTGAGTTTTAGTTCTTATTTTTGGAGGATTTCCAAAATAAGGAAAGGTTGATCCGAACCTGAAATCGGAGTGTTTTGGGTTTACTTGTACCCGGGAAATAAGTGATCTAGCTTGGGATAGCTAGTGTCGGAGTTTCTGACGTTTTGTATTCGGGTTGAATACAAAGTATAGTGGATTGAAATTCCCAAGTAGGAGCTTGGGGAGTGGATGTAGGTGCAAGGTTAGCACCGAACCACTATAAATCCTTGTGTTTGTGGTGTGCTTTATCGCTTCACTTTATTTCTTTATTATATTCTTGCATTCCTGCTTTAGGTAATTAATATTGAATTAAAGTCTTTGTTTTGTTCTTCATAAGTAATCAGTTGGGCTTAAAATTTTTAGAAACCCAATTCACCCCCCCCTCTTGGGTTGCATAGCTGGGCAACAATATCTCCAATGAAGAAGCATTAGAAACTCTTTCTAATCTCCTTTCTACTTTTGGCCAACAGATTTTTTTCGAGTTATCTAGGATTGAGAATACACATGATGCGATCTTCTCTTAATAGGAGTGATCGATTCTATGTTGACCTACTCACAATCTCCATACACACTCCGCCATATCCAGAACACCCTGTACATATCTTAATATCATACCTGGATATAAACCAAAATATGGATTCACGCGCACAAGATTCTATGGTGATCTCAAGTCTAAGGATCACTTGCACAACTCCTACATAGAGAACCATCTTTGACATACAAGTAAGGCTTCCATAAGATATTTTCTTTTATCCAGTCAATTCAATGAACTCATTTCTCAAATGAGCACCCACATCTTTGTATTAGTGTCCTATATACAAGTGGCTAGTGAGATCTACCACCCTCTCCATCGAGCATACGTAGAATGTGCCAGTCTATCTGGAACATTGATCTTCGACTCAATATTCCTAGGATCAGGAATGTTTAAGATGAGGGTTTTAAGATTTTAAGTCTCACTAGCATGACCCATTCATATCTTCTAAAATCATTGCCTAATCTTTAAGGTTCATCATAATCTTAGACATTATAAGATGTAGCTAAAATGATGAATCAATACGTTATTTAATAAATATCATTACATGAGTTAGAAAATTACAAAGAGAAGTTCCATCGTAATACACTTGTGATTGACTTATAGGGCACTCTTCCTTCAATCTCCCACTTGTACTAAAGTCAATCACCTTTGTATACCATACAATCAAGATGGCATTCAAATAGCTGCTATGATATGGTCTTAGTGAATGGATTTGTTATATTGTTCTTTGTGTCTACTCTTTCAAGGACAACATCTTTTCCTTCTACAATTTCTTGAATGAAGTGGAAGCATCTGATGATGTGCTTGAATTTTTAATGAGATCTTAGTTCCTTAGCTTGAATAATGGCCTCAGTATTATCACAATAGAGTGGCACTAATCCTTCAATCTCATGAACGACTCCTAAATCCATGATGAATTTTTTCATCCAGACAGCTTCCTTAATGGCTTCACGAGCAGTGATGTACTCTACCTCAGTAATTGAGTCAGCTATTATCTGCTACTTGAAACTCTTTCAACTCACTGTCCCACCATTTAGAGTAAACACATACCCTGATATTGACTTACTATATCCAAATCAAATTGAAAACTAGAATCTGTATATCCCTCTAGTTTCAACTCTGATCCTCCTCAGATATAAGAAAAACATCTTTAGTCCTTCTTAAGTACTTTAAAATATTTTTCACAGCTTTTCAATGATCCTTTCCTGGATCAGTCTGAAATCTATCAGCTATGCCCAAAGTATAAGCTACATCAGGCCTGGTACATAGCATGACATACACAATTGATCCCATAGTCGAAGCATAAGGGATTTCATTCATGCTCTTCCTCTCTTTTGGTGTCTTAGGATATATTTTTTTAGAGAGATGTATACCATGACTTGTAGGTAAGTAACCTCTCTTACTTACCTCCATATTAAATCTCTTTAATATGAGATCTATGTACCGTGACTGGAATAAATCTAACATCCTTTTAGATCTATCTCTATAGATCTTTATACCTAGTATATAGGATGCTTCATCCAAGTCTTTCATGAAAAACTTATTCGATAGTCAAGTCTTAATCGATTGCATCATTTGGATATCATTCTCAATGTGCAGTATTTCATCGACATACAAAAACCAAGAAGATAATAGTACTCCCACTTGTCTTCTTATACACACATAGTTCATCCTTATTTTTGATAAAGCCAAACTTTTTGACCGTCATATCAAATCAGATGTTCCAACTCTTCGAAGCCTGTTTTAATCTATAGATAGATTTTGTTAGTTTGCATACTTGATTTGCCCTCCCACTTGAGACAATCCCTCTAGCTGAGTCATATAGATCTCTTCCTCAAGATTACTATTAAAGAAAGCAGTCTGATCTCCATCTATCAGATCTCATAATCATAGTATACCGCTATAGTAAGCAAAATTCAGATGACTTGAGCATAGCCACTAGTGAGAAGGTTTCATCATAATCAATTTTTTATCTTTGTCTAAAATTCTTCGCCACCAACCTAACTTTGTAGGTTTTTATTTGGCCATCTGCTCCGATCTTCTTCTTGAAGACCTACTTGCACCCTATTGGGATCACATCCTCAGGTGCATCAACCAAGATCCATATTTGGTTGGTGTACATCGAGTCCATCTCAGATTTCATTGCTTCTAGTCATCTGTCTGAGTCTCTACTCATAACAGCTTTTGAATAGGTCAGTGGATTATCATCCTGAATGATGTTGATCAAATTATCATTCTCAATGCCAAAATCATATCTCAGAGGTGCTTGACGCACTCTATCTAACCTTCGGAGAGGAGGTATGTATTGTGGATGTACCTCATTCTTCTGTACTTTTGATTGAGGATCTTCTAGTGGTTTAACCACAGGTATTTCTAGATTGATTTGTAGATTTTGAACTTCTGTAAGTTCAATATTCCTCCCACTGCCTCTTTTTTGGATGAATTTATTTTTCAAAAAATGGTGTGCCTACTAACAAATACTTTTTGTTTAGTAGGGTGGTAGAAGTAGTATCCATTAGTTTCCTTAAGATACTCTACAAACCTACACTTGTCTGATCTAGCACTAAGCTTATATCTTAAAATATTTCTGACATAAGCAGGACAGCTCCAAATCTTAAGATATTTAAGATTAGGTTTTCTTTCCTTCCGTATCTCATATTGTGTGCTTGCAACAGATATTGAAGGCACCCTATTTAAAATATATGTGGTAGTCTTTAAGGTATATTCCTAGAAAGATATTGAGAGATCAGTGAAGCACATCATTGACCGCACCATATCCATCAAAGTGCGATTCTTTTTTTCTGCTATACCATTTAATTGGCGTGTATAAAGAGGGATCCATTAAGAGAGAATACTTTTATTTTTAAGATGATCAAAAAATTTACTGAATAAGTATTCTCCTCCTCGATCTGATCGAAGAACCTTGATACTTTTTTTAGTTTATTTCTTAACCATACTTTGATACTCCTTAAACTTATCAAAGGTTTCTTATTTATGTTTCATAAGATATATATATATCCAAACTTTGATAGATCATCTGTAAAGATGATAAAATAAGAGTATCTTTCTCTAGCCTAAGTTGTCATTGATTCACATATATCTGTATGTACTAGGACTAACAACTTATTTGTCCTCTCTCCATGTCTAAGGAATGGAGTCTCGGTTATCTTACTCATGAGACAAGATTCACAAGTTCTCAATGATTCATAATTATACAGGTCAAAGAATTCTTCTTTATATAACTTGCTTATCCTTGACTCACTAATATGACTAAGGCGGTAATACTAGAGATATGTGATATTCACATCTTCTCTCTTTCTTTTCATATTTTTTTTAATATAAAAAATATTTGTATTGAGTGCAAGAATTAAAAGATTATTATCAATATAACCACTGCCATAAAATTTATTAGAAAAGAAAATGGAGCATCCATTTTTCATTAGCCTTATTTCATAATCTTGTTTTAATAACAAAGGTATAGAAATAATATTTCTAATGATCTTTGGCATTTAATAGTAGTCTTTTAATTCTAAAGTTTTATCTGAAGATAAATCAAGCATAAAAGTTCTCACAGCTTCTGCACTAATGGACTCTCCACTTGCGCCATAAAGTTCGAGGTCACCTCTTTTCAGACTTTTGATATTCTGTAGTCACTATAATGAATTACAAATATGTGATCTATAGATGGTATCCAATATCCAAGTATCAGAATCTGAGCCACTCAATGAAAAATAGGTCTGTATTATGTACTCACCTTTTGATGCTGTACTTTCACCCTGCTTCAAACTTACAAGATTATTCTCGCAATTATACTCCCAATGTCTAAATTTACCACAAAATGAATAGCTGATATCCATATGGACATCTTTTGCATTCTCCTTATTACTGACTGATCTAAGGTTAGGAATATCTAGAACATCAAAGTTCTTCTCCAATATGAACCTAATTTGTAAGTTCCTCAATCAATCCACATAGTTGGGATCGATCAATATATTTTTATTCATGATTTCATGCAATGAAAATAAAAAAGCTATAATGTAGACTTAAATCTATATAAATAAAGAATAGTAGTATGAGCAGACCACTCATGTTTGACATGCATAACTAGATGAGGTCTTTTAAACTAGTTATGTCTCTCACTATTTTATCGGATACCATAGCCCTCTCCTATGGTAAACAAAAAATCCTAATCTAATTTTTTAATGGGGTTGAGATCCTAATCCATCAATGAAGCCTTATGAATATCACAACAAACCTCAATGAGTTCAAAAGCAGAAAAATCTATCCAATTATATCTATACAATTCTCAACATAAATCTTGCCTCTAAAAATACTCATAGCCTTATGGATATCACAACAAACTATAGTATTTTTAGTTAAGTCAGATCCTTCATTTTCATACAACCATATCTAAAAAATACTGTCCTTATAGATATCACAATAAAGCAACATATCCAAAATATACCATAAAATATCTAATATGCATCAAGACAAATCCACATCAATCCTCATAGTAAACCTTATGGATATCACAACAAACCTACTATTATTTTTGATAAGGTATTGACTAGGCATGAAGGAAGGCATATGTAGTGTTCAAAATATCGAGCTACCTTCATTCAAGATTCGAACTAATCCAATTGATCAGAAAAGTGTTAAGATTGATAGGGGTCCCTTTGTTGCTTTTCTTAGACACCAATAAAATTGATCAGGTCAGCAATAGAACCAATTAAATAATCACTACACTTAAAATACTCCTTAGATACCAATTGATTAATCGATTTAAAAAATAGGTCAGCTACTGATTCACAATACTACAACTTAATATAATTTTTATGAGGATTTTAATAGTCTCAAGCACATCCTAATTCAATCAATCATAATGATGCATTGTTATAGTTATATCTTAATAATCATTACAACTAATCATGGCATCAAATCATATCTCTAAGATATGAAATCATAACTATACAATATGATTATAATAAAGCATCTCAAGTATATCACATATGCATGAAGTTCTAGCAACATGCATGAAGTTCTAGCAACATGCATGAATATAAAATACTCTTTTCACAGTTTTTCTTCTTGGAACATCACAATGGCAACCCTACACGCCATAAGACTGCCCCACAGAATGGGAAGAGAGGGTCTGTGAATCTTACTTGCTCTTATAACCGGATGGCCTGGTGATGAACCTCAATTAGAGTACTAAGCTACTAAGAAAGATTCTATATATACATCATACATTTTATATTTATAGCATATCTCTAAGACATGCTATGATTTGGATGTTCAATCGGGTTCAACCCTTCACCCAACTTGAACAAAACCAAAAATTCATGCTTGATCATAATCAAGATAATAATTAACCTTTGATTATATAAATCCAAGTAGGCTTCGATACCACTATTAGGTTCTGATGGTGCAGTGGAAGGGTTAGGTGTTTAAAATTTTTATTCAAAATACCCAATACACTGAAAACCCTAATACCAAGAAACCTTTGACTATATCAATCAAAGCATAATTAATATAAAATAGGATAAGAAGAATATCTATAGAGCTAATTCTAATTTTCATGAGAAATCCATATGTCTATCCTCAATGGCAATCCACATGAAAATTGTACCAAAGACAGAGCTCCTCCTTCACCTTGCTTCAAGAGTTCTAGCCCCTAAAACTCGACTAGTCTCGTACCGATCAGATTTCTCTAAAAACCTAACTCCACCCTCTTAGAACCTCCTTTGAACTTCTAATTCTCCCTCTTTAAGACCCTTACAAACCTTTTTAGGACTAGATAAGGCTTTGTCTTAAATCTCAAAGCTTTATCCTAAAATTAAGATAGGTTGTAAGGAGAGCAATCGGAGAGAAATTAGAAACTTTTTTGAATGCCATGGACACCTAGCACCCCGACCATTTTATAGCCACTAGAGGGATGCCAAAAGGGAGGGACATGCCTCATCTAGGAGGCTTATCTGATCAGATTATCAGAGATAAGAGTTCCTTCAAGCAGAAGGACTCTTATCACCGATACGCTGATCTGCACCTGCACCTACGCACGCGACCAGAGAAGGGATGTTCTTGCATCCCTTCTCAAATCAAAAAAATCCATAAAAATTTATGTGGATAGTAGACTCACTTTTTATTATAGAAAACATAATAATGTGATAAAATTCTCATAGAAGGATGCTATCTTCACACTTCTTCACATGAGTTCTGATCACCATGAGTGCGCATGCAAGGAAGTTTCTAGCATCCATTTGGCCATTAGATAAGTCTGAAAAAATTCCAAAAAAATCACCAAAAATAGCTTATCAAATGTGAAATATTATAAAAAAAAATCATTCCAATTTGTAAGCATGTGATTGGAAGAAGGACTCTCTAAACTAAGAGGAAATGCGATGCTTTACCGTGCATGTGCTAGACATCCTTCTCTTTTTCAATTTTTCTCCACCCCAAAATTTTTAGAAAAAATCCATCTCATGCTTTGAAATATGCACCAGATAATGGAGGATGATGTGGGCTATCACACACATCTTAATCCCATGCTCGAAGAATTTTTTGTTCTGCCCACACCAACACTTGCATGCAAAACTTGTTTTGCCCCAAGAGTCCTTCACAACTTGGACTCTGTATTTTTGGCATTAACATGGGATGTCACACCCTAATTTGGACTGCTTCCAAGTGGCATGACCTGACCCAAATGCCCACCAAATTGGTCTAGCTAATTAGCAAGGGATGAGGCCAAATTGATCTCCAAAAGAGCAAGGGTTTCCACACATTCTAGCATGCTTACCGGAACCCTATGAATCTAAAATCCCAAACAACCTTTTTCAAAAGGATCTTTGGCCAATTTCTATATGTGTCTGACTCATTGGGTTTCACATCAAGCCAGCAGTAGATCTAGATACAAGTTGATCAAATTTGATTATATTTTAATCTAACCGATTTAGGTCCAATCGAGCTAATCCGAGTTCAATAATTAGAATCTTTTCTAATTGATGATCGAATTAAATTATTTCATTCGATCAAACTTATAAGTCAAGATTGACATCTAGCAACGTATCATGATAATTCAGAAGACATAAAATTTAATAGAAATATCAAATATATCCTTCAGTGGTAAGTTACTATGCAATTCAATCCTTTGATCATCTCTGTACCCTGAATATGTTTATGAGTATGGAATCATATCAAACTCAAATACATATTCATATCGATTCTCAATTAACCAATGATGACTTCAATAAAAAAGCATTAAAAACTCTTTCTAATCTCTTTCTTACTTTTAGCCAAAAGATTTTTTTTTGAGTCATCTAGGATTGAGAATATACAGGATGCGATCTCTTCTTACTAGGAGTGATCGACTTCATGTTGACCTATTCATAATCTTCATACACACTCCACCATATCAGAATACCCCGTACATGTCTTAATACCATGTCTGAGTATAAACCAAAATATGAGTTCATATGCACAAGATTTCATGGTGATCTCAAGTTTAAGGATCACTTGCACAACTCCTACTTAGAGAACCATCATTGATATGCAAGTAAGGCTTTTATAAGTTGTTCTCTTTCATCGAGTCAATTCAGTGGACTCATTTTTCAAATGAGCACCCACATTCTTGTATTTGTGTTTCATACACAAATGACTAGTGAGATCTGCCACCCTCTCCATCGAGCATACATAGGATGTGCCAATCTATCCAAAATATTGATCTCCGACTCAATATTTCTACATCCAGAAATGCTTAAGATCAGAATTTCAGAATTTTAGGTCTCACTAGCATGATCAATTCATATCTCCTAAAATCATTATTGTAATCTTTAGAGTTCATCATAATCTTAAACATTATAAGATGCAACTAAAATAATGAATCAATATCTCATTTAATAAATATTATGGCATGAGTTGAAAAGTTATAAAGAAAAGTTCCATCATAACACACTTACGATTAGCTTATAGAGCACTCTTCTTTCATTCTTGGCATCATACATCCCTTCCCTTGCTAGTTTTTATTTTTTCAGAGCTCTTCTCCTCCTTCTCTCTTCCTCCTCTAGATCTCTTCATCCTTTGGAGTGTCCAAGGTGCTTGAAAAAAAAGGAAGAGATCAACCATCAAAGTTGCTTGCAGGCTAGCATATCCATATCTTTGATCTGCGCCAGTCTTCGCATGAATTTTCTTATAGAGGCCAGATGACTTCGTGTGGCTGTGAGTGATCTGAGGAATACCTTATCCAATCGTTGGACCAGAGAAAATCAATATCAAAGTTGTTTGATAATATTTTCTATTTTATCCTGATCGTAATATTAGATCTAATAGTTAGATATAGAATTTCAGCATCGATGAGATTGATATATTTTTATTTTTAGATCTAAAGTATATATTTTTTATATTATAGATCATGATGTGGTAGTCTAAGATTAGATCTTATGCATATGATTGAGATTAAATTATTTAATCTTTTATTTCTGCTGCATAAAAATTTTAAAATTGTATGCATAGCACCACTGCATATTTTCTTTAGGTGCCCTCTCTCCTAATCTCTTCTTTCTTACAACCAATTGTTGGTTGTTGGAAAATCTCCCTCTCTATCTCCATTGTCCAAGAGTTGGACATCTCCTTTGATCTCTTATGTCTAAGAGTTGGATATGTTTTACTTGTCTCCCTCTTCCTATCTCTCAAACATGTCCAAGAGTTGGACATAATTAAAATCATATTTGATCTGACTTTTCTCTCCTTCTTGATCCATGAGATGGACACAAAAAGTTCTCCTCTACCTTTCCTTAGATCTAATCCAAGAGTTGGATAAGAATGAAAGAAGAAAGAGATTAGATCTCTTGTCTTCTTCATTAGATCTTTGATTTTCTCTTGAAAAAAAAAGTATAAAAAAAAATCAAATATGATCTGATTTCTACATCCTCTTATTAATCAGATTGATTCTCTTAAAAATAGGATCAAAAGATTAAGCCGATTCGACAATCTAGGGAGCGATCTCTACAAGGGAGCTAGCATTCCGATGAGATCGAGTCTTCCTAATCAGATCAGCCTCAGTGGATATTCATAGAGGTTGGATGCATGTGCGGTACTGTAGGAACCTCACCAGATTAGCACGGACCATCAGATCATGGTGAAGATCTACTCGCATAAAGGTAAAGGTCTAACTCTAAATTTGATTTTATTTTTCAGCATCTTAATTTCAGTATGTGAATTTTTCTGGTATATGTAGATTAGATCTATATTTTCTGTATATTCTGATCTCTGTATGCATATTCTGAATGTGCAATATCCTTCAAGTGGTATCAGAACCATAAATTAATTTTACATGCATGTTATTAAGATCTAAAAATCAGATCTTTAGATTTGAAAATTAGCTTTAGTCATTAGATTAGATCTAATTTAAATACATGTAATGTATTAGATTTTATTTATACATGAGATGTATAAGTGATATGCAAATATGATATGTATAGATGTGGTTATGTATGAGATACATAATCTGATTTGACATTGCATGAGATGCATGTTATTAGATCTAAATATATATGAGATGTATAATTGATCAAACCTATTTTAGATTAGATCTAAATTGGTTGGGTTAATCAAAATTATCTTGACATAAAGTTGCCCTAGCATAATAGAAATTATGCTGAATGGTTGTCCTAGGATGATGTGAGATGAGACTCTTTTAAATTAAAACCCTAGATCCTAAACCATTTAGGATCTAAACAAAAATCTAAAATTTATGTGGTTATGTATGAGATACATTATTAAATGTTTGGATATAAAAGTAGTTTCTACATCTAAACTAAATCTCATGTTCATAATGTATTTAATTAAAGATCTAAAATTATGAATTGAAGATCTGAAATTAAGTATTAAGGATCTCAAATTGAAAATTTAAGATCTTAATCTTAAGCATAAAATATGAGGGTTTGGGCTTGGATAGTTTAATTAGGTCTAGTAATTCGATTACTTTTGGATAATCGATTTGTATATAGTAGAATTCAATCAAGATGAGTGGTTGATCCAACTTAATCAAGAGTTGAGTAGGATTAGATCAAGAGTGCTCAAGATCAACCCAATAGTTATAGATTGATCACATCGATTAACAGCCACGTATTAGATTGATTAACTCAAAGATCTGATTTGGCTCAGTAGCTCGAGCTTGAGTTACACAAGCTAATCTATTCAAAATTGATTGACCTATTGGTGTCTAAGAAAAATAGTTTGATTTGATCTAAAGAGAGGTGGTTATTTAATTGGTTCCATTCACTGACTTGGCCAATTTATTGATGTCTAAGGAAAGCAATGAGGAGACCCCTACTGATCTTACACTTTTTTGATCAATTTGATTGATTAGTCTTAATGTAGTTGTTTGGTGATTCGAGCTAGCCCATGCCCTTAGGGTTAGTCATAACAGTTATGACTAATTAGAATTAAGAAGATCTAAATTAAAAATCTCCTCAGTCGAGGGGTCTTCTACCATTGTAAAGTATCGTGCCCTCTTCGATATTGATTATTTTTGACTAATCATAGTGGTTCAGTTGCATCAAGAGAGAAGCAACCACTCTATTGGTATGAGATGCTGTGGGGTGGAGATGTGGTTGGACCTAAGATCTGTCAAGTGAGGATCCAATGATGGGTTCACTCATGCTCAATAGTGGGTCTGACTTAATAAAGAAATGAGATCAATATCTGTCAGGTGAGGTCTCAAGAATTAAAGACCAAATCCACTATAGTTTGCTTGAGAAGCATTGGACAAGAATTATCTACTTATTGTTGACACGTTCACCAAGATCTGTCAGGTGAGGTGTGTGCCAGTCAGTGGGACCACAATATCCACTAGGAACCCTAACTCACAAAGAGGTTTTCGCTTTCCAGCCCAAGGAGTGTTGGGATCCAAAAAATTAATGGGAGCACATTTGTTTTAAAAGTCTCTAGAACAAATGTAAAAACAAGGACAAACATTTAATTAGAATCCCTACTCTCTGATAAAATTAAAAATCAGCTTTCAATCCTCACAAATTTAGAACCAATTGACTAACCAATCAAGTTATATAGACTAGCTCAGAAACCTAAAATGGTTTTAAGTTTTCAAAAAGTTGAGCTAATCAAGATATCCCTATGTCATCAAACCATCCGTCATTAACCAAAGGGCAATTAGTTCATAATCATTGTTTGACAATGATCAAGGATTTGAATGAGCTTGAGAAGCTCAGTACGTCCAAGCACAAAGAATTATAAATAGATTTGATCCTACAATTCCTTACTAGTTCATATAGGCAGTTTATAGTAAACTACCATATGAATAAAATCGATTGCATCTTGGTTGAATTGGTGACTACCGATGGAATCTTGAAGAGTTCAAAGTGAAGGGTTTTTATGTACCGAAAGAATCTAAAGAAAAAGATAAGAGATATATCTTCACACGGTATGTTGGATCTGCTCGATATTAGTATTTGAGCAGACGGTGAGTACCGTAAAATCTGAGAGATCCATAAATGAGATAAATCCAAAGTATATGTGCTACATCAGGTTTGATCGTATTGGAGAGGATAAAATAAATAAATTGAAAAAATATGAGCTCCAAGGCTCATCGACTCTCGAGTCATTTTCGATTTATGGATTCCATCTTCAAAAAAAAAAGATGGCCAAACCACCCTTTATGGGACATGAGGTGAGGACCACTAATATACTTGCCGTGATACATTCTGATGTATGCAGCCTATTTGATGAGCTAGGCAAAGGGTGATTTTTTTTACATTATTATTTATATTGATGGCTGTTCACAGTATGGGTATATGTGTGAGATATAAATCTAAAATTTTAAAAAATTTAAAAAGTTTAGATATGAAGTAAAGAAATAAATTAGAAAACCCTTAAGGTTCTTTGATGAGATCAAAGAGGTGTATGTCTTAGTAGGAGTTTCTAACCAATCTCAAAAAAATAGCATAGTCTCATAATGGATTCTTCCTGGTGCACCTCAATTTGACGGGGTGTCGAGAGCAGAAATTAGATTCTGTTGGTGCAAAAATCCGCCTGCGCCAAATCCTGTTGGTGCAAAAATCTGCCTGCGCCGGAGAAGCTGGAGCTGAGGAAGCCGCGGTCGCCGCCGGGACCTGCAAGGGAAGTCTAAACCGGAGGTGGGGTTGCTCCGGCAAGACCCTCTGACGCTCAAGTCAGTTCTCTGCCTCAACAAGAATGGAGTGCTCGAACGGAGAATTTAGCAGAGTTTTTAGATAGAAGAGAGGGCTTAGAAGATAACGTATCTGAGTCCCCCCCTTTTATAGGCGGGGGAGGCAACGGACTGATGGCGACGTGTGTAACTGCCTGGTAGTGGGCCGCCCATGGTCAGGGGAATTGATTACGAAAGATAATGGAGCAGACACGTGGGTATCACCTTGATTTGCCACGTGGAATCCGTTATGAGGGGTGGAGCAGCGTCCGTCGTCAGGAGAATCGCATGGTATCCGTCGCAGGAGGTGGAGCAGGTTCGTGGCCGTTACTGTGGCCTGCCAGGGGGATAATGGAGCTGTGCGGAGTCCGCCACAGGAAGTGGAGCAGGGCGGCTATGGCTGCCGCGGCTTGTCAGGGAATGATGACACTGCGTGGAGTCCGCCACAGGAGGTGGAGCAGGGTCGCGGCCGTTTTGAGGGCCTGTCAGGGGGCGTGGATCTGTCGATTGAAGCTCGGCAATGGTCGGAGCCGTCGTGAGCGGAGCCCGACTCCCGTAGGAGTCCGGGCGGAGCTGTGATGATGGAAGCAGAGCCCGGCTCCCGTAGGAGTCCGGGTGGAGCTGCGCTGCAAACAGAGTCAAGGGTGTAGTCCAGCTCTGATAGGAGTCCAGATTGAGCTTACCAGCGATTGATATTGAGTGCGGAGCCCGACTCCCATAGGAGTCCGGGCGGAGCTGTTTTGATGTCGGCGGCGGAGTCCGGCTCCCGTAGGAGTCCGGGCGGAACCATTCTGATGTCGGTGGTGGAGCCCGGCTCCCGCAGGAGTCTGGGCGGAACCATTCTGATGTCGGTGGTGGAGCCTGGCTCCCGTAGGAGTCCGGGCGGAACCATTCTGATGTCGGTGGTGAAGCCCGGCTCCCGTAGGAGTCCGGGCGGAACCATTCTGATGTCGGTGATGGAGCCCGGCTCCCGTAGGAGTCCGGGCGGAGCTGTGCTGATGTCGTCGGTGGAGCCCGGCTCCCGTAGGAGTCCGAGCGGAGCTGCGCTGCAAACAAAGTCAAGGGTGAAGTCCGGCTCTCGTAGGAGTCCGGACTGAGCTTACCAGCAATTGATATTGAGAGCGGAGCCCGGCTCCCGTAGGAGTCCGGGCGGAGCTGTGCTGATGTCGTCGGTGGAGCCCGACTCCCGTAGGAGTCTGGGCGGAGCTGTGCTGATGTCGGCGGTGGAGCCCGACTCCCGTAGGAGTCCGGGCGGAGCTGCACTGCAAACAAAGTCAAGGGTGAAGTCCGGCTCTCGTAGGAGTCCGGACTGAGCTTACCAGCAATTGATATTGAGAGCGGAGCCCGGCTCCCATAGGAGTCCGGGCGGAGCTGTGCTGATGTCGTCGGTGGAGCCCGGCTCCCGTAGGAGTCCGGGCGGAGCTGTGCTGATGTCGGCGGTGGAGCCCGGCTCCCGTAGGAGTCCGGGCGGAGCTGTGCTGATGTCGGTTCCGCCGTGGGTTCCGGCTGTGGGTATTTTATACCCAACACCAGTCCCCCTACATCCGAGTTTTAAATTTCAAACGAAGGAAGTACACAGAAGTACAGCCGAAACCGTCCCTTCGAATTCCGCGCCCTGCCGCTCCCAGATATTTTGGCATTAAATGAGCGCGTGCCGGAGTCTTTTCGAGTTGGGGCGATACGAGGGGGGCGCTTCGAGAATCCCACAGGTACACTGGCCTAGGTACGGCGTAATTATGGCCCTGCCAACCGCCAGCCGCCTTCAGCCGTCTGCCATGGGGAGTGGGACACGTGTCGAGTGCGGACTGGCCTGGGGGGATTCGAGATCATTATGGCGCCGGATCCCAGGGTCTATTTAAACCCGTCCTCCCCCTTCAGGCGTCCTACTCCATTTTTGATTTTCGCTGGCGTCTGTCATCTCCCCGAGAGTCTGCTTTCGCGAACGCCCTTTCGAGCCATAGGCGCCTTCCGTCTCTCGCCCCCCCCGGGTCCTCAGAGCAAGATAGGTTAGTGCCCACCTTCTTTTCACCGCCTAGGGATCTTTCGTCTTTTCACTCTCTTCGTGTCTTCCTCCGGGTTGACCTCTGGCGTTTCGTTCCCCTCTCGATTTGCCTTTCTAGGGTCCTTTAGGTTTTTCCCCGAGAAAAAATGTCTTCTGAATCTTCTGTCTCCGCAAGTTCTGGGAGTTCTTCTGCTTCGAACCCCCAGGCCCCCATTTCTGCGGATGAACCCGCGCTCGGGGCAGGGCCTCGCCCGATTTTCGCGCCGGGCGCCATTTCGTGTTCGTCGACTCCGGACGAACTTCTCCTGATAAGGGCTCGATACGGAGTCCCTGCGGAGTACGACCTGGAGCTTCCTGGCCCCTCTGATAGGGCCAGCGCTCCCCCTCCCGGCCGCTTTTGCCTGTACCAGGAGGCCTTTCGTGCCGGGCTTCGGCTTCCGCTCCCAAACTTCGTCGCCGCCTTCTTTCGCTTTTTAGATATTTCACTTGCTTCTGTTGCCCCGAATTCCTTTAGGTTTTTGATAGGGTTTCTCTCTCTCTGCCACATAGCCGAGGTCCAGCCATCCCTCTCCTTATTCAGACATTTCTACACCTTCAAACGCCATCCTTCAGCGAAGGACTGGTGGTACTTCTCCCCCCAGTTCGGCAAGAAGGGGTTGCTGAAGGGCGCCCCTTCTTCGATTCACAACTGGAAGGGGAAATTCCTCTTTGTTTACTGCCCGACCCTGGAATTGGGCCTACCCCCTTGGGGGTCTCTGAGGGATTTCGTCCGCCGGGCTCCTGGCCTGGGAGAGGACGACCTTCAGGCCGCCCAGAAGCTCCTGAGTTATCCCGCTCCTTCCCTTCCAAACCTACTGAGGGAGCCGCTTCTCTTCAACATCGGCCTGGCTTCTCTTTTTTTTTTTTTTTTTTAGCAATGGACGCCGAGGCCACACGGATGCTTGCCAAGGCCATGAGAGCCCAGAAAAGGAAGGGCGCGACGACTTTCGGCTCAGCGAAGAGGGCCAGGGTGGAGGAGACGAGCCTGGCCGCGCCCGTCCAGGCGACCCCGGCGATCGACATTCCTTCGGATGCCGAGCCAGCGGCCCCCGGGCTCCCCCAGGGAGCCCACCGACTGGGGTCCCCATTCCGGAGGCTCGCCCCGCGGAGGCGCCTGTCGCGGGGAGGAGGAGAAAATCGGTGGCCCGCAGGCCGAGCAGCCATCGAGCCGCTGCAGACGAGTCCGTCTGCTCCGAGGGGGGATCGGAGAATCCCTTCAATGACAAGGCTCTAATCCGTCGGCTGCTCGATGGCTGCATTCTGCCCGATGTCGTGGAGAGGATTGACCATGCCGATCCCGAGCAGCAGGCCTGGGATACTCTGGGATCCTTTCTTGAGGTAAGCAGATGTTTATTTGGATGGTTGCTCGGTCTTTGTTGTAATTCTCCATCTGTCCTTGCAGATCGGGCACCAGCTCTTCGCCTACGTCGAGGCGTCGGGCCGCGCGAGAAGGGACCTTCTCCGAGCGGAGGAGCGCTGCCGGGATGAGGCTGCCCATCTTCAAGCGAAGACGGCCGAGGTGGCCGCCCTCCGGGAGGCCCTGGAGAGAGAGAGACAGGGCCGGGAAGAGGAAAGACAAGCCCGGGAGGAGGAGAGACAAGCCCGGGAGGCGGAGAGACGGAGCCTGGAGGAGTCGGTGAGGAAGGCGGAGGCCGAAGTCGCCCATCTGGCCGAGCAAACTCCGATTCTGGTCTCGGAGGCCAGGACCCTTGCGGTGGAGGAGTTCAAGGCCTCCGCGGAGATGAGGGAGCTGAACGTCCAGTTCGGCCTGGAGGCATTTACCAAAGGGTTTGAGCTTTGCCGGGAGAGGGTGGCCAGCAGATATCCCGATCTCGGCCTCGAATTCTTGGAGGAGTCCGACGACGAGGCCGGCCCTTCGCCCGCCGCCACAGCAGTTGCACCCCCCGCGCCGAACTCTCCACCCCCCGCTCCTGAGGTCTGAGACCTCCGACCTTGTACCTTTCTTTTGTTATCATGCTTCCTTTTCATTTGTCTTCAAGATCAATTAATAAAGTCGAATTCCTTTTTGTGGATGATTTTTTCCTCCCTCTGCTCCTTCTTTCCGGCCTTTCTTCTTGCAATGAATCGGTCTTTGACGCTTGCCTCTTCCATGTTGGGAAATGTGTCCCAAAAAGCCAATCGTCAAGCTGTTGACGGTTGAGCAACCAAGTATTGTAATTGATTTGTTAATAAATAAAATATATTTGGCATTTTCATCATAAGCTTTCATCTTCTAATGAACTCCGTTGTTATGATGAAGTCCTTAGGACTATTTAAGTTCGATAAAGAGAGGATTTATCGATTAGTCCTTAAAACTGTTCACGACCAAATGATAGGCTGTTAATAAGGACGACAGCTTCTATCAAGCATAGGTCGCTGTAGGCCATATGGGTTGGTTGTCCTCTTAACCAAGGAGTGTGGAGACACTGGTATGGCATACAGGTGAGATGTAAGGGTACATCGTCATTGAACGTGACCAACTCCAGAGCATTCTGCTGTCGAGAATGTCTCTGATGGGATATAGGTATAAGTGTCCCTTAGACTTGAGATCGCCTCAGTGACTTGCAAGCAACTCACTGTGCTTTGGTACTGGACTAACTAAATTTTTAATTCAGGGACGGAAGGCTTCTGGGCACAGTCAAGTACTTGCAAAGTCAGAGTGTGATCGAGATGGGATTGACCACTCCAAGAGTTGGAGAAGAATGAGTCGCTGTATTTCAATTTAGCAAAACCTTGGCCAGGGTAATCCATCAGATGGATTTGATATTTTGAAATACAATGTGGACAACCTGATCAGAGTTGACAGTTGAGCTCTGGGGTGTCCTATGATCATTTTGGTCAAGGGGATGAATTATATGAAAACTATATCCGCATGGGTTCTAAGGATGTTGTTCTACACATTCGACCTATCCGGTCGTCGGGTATCATTGCTAGATGGTCACTTCGATTGGTATAGGAATTTGTTCCTATGCTACCGGCTTAGGTTCGAACCTATGAGGTCACACACATTAGAGTTCATGATCCGATCAGATGGTTGATCAACGATTAAGAATCGTTCTAGGGTTAGATGATCAATACGATTGATATTTAACCCAGTGCAAGTGTTGCAGGAGGATCGATTAGCAATTTGATTGCTAATTGTCTTAATTTGATTAAGCCAATGGGATGAGATTAAGTCTAATTAAATATGATTTAATTAGATTTGGTTTGGGCTTGATTGGATCAAGTCCAATTGGTTTATTGGATAAGCCAAGTGCAAGGAAAAACTAGTCCTAGTTCAACTAGGACTTGGGTCAATCTAATTTCTAATTTGATTAGAAAATTAAATCAGATTTAAATATAATTTAATCTGATTAAATTAGGTTCTTAATTGGGTTAAGACCTATTTTAATTGGGTTGATCTAATTTTGATTTGATTTGGTTTGGGAAACCAAATTAAAACAAGTTATGAGACAGAATCCTAGTAGGACTAGGATTCCACCTTGCGCCACATAAACCTTCTCCACGCCCTCTCCCTTATTCAACGCCAATCTCCACTTATTTTGTGTGACAAAAGCCCTCTCCCAGATCTCTCCCACGTTCACAAAAGGTCTCCTCTCTTCTTTCTTACATGGAAGGTGATTTGGATCAAATCTAAAAGGAATAAGTTTGGATTTCGAATTCTATGAGATAGAGTTTTAGAAATCCAAAACTCTTTCAATTTTGCATCGAATTTATCCAAATTTTTTTTGGAATTTTCGTGGCTTTTAGGGTTTACATTGTACACCCTTTTCTGATGATCCATGCACGAAAATATGGAGGAGGTGCTCAAGAGTTGGGCATCCCTTAACTTGCCATGTTTGGATAAGCCTTGACTAGGTGTTTGACCTAGACAAGGACTCTATCATATCTCTCTATATAAGATAAGTTTCTTCGTGAAATTTTAAATGGAGATAGTTTTTTGAGAGGCCTTTCTTCCATCCAAAAATTAGAGAGAAATACCTTTGGGTCGTGGAGATATAAAAGACGCAAGTTTAGGTGTCTAGAGAGAAAAACGTGAAGAAGAAGAGGGTCTTCTTCTAGGGTTTTATTTTCATATCTTTCCTCCTTCCATCTTGAGTTTCCTGAGAGCGTCTCAGATCTGAAACTCCTCCTTCTACTTTCCATCTTTGGAAGAGTCCAAATCAAGAAGAAGGAGGCACCTGATCAACCATCAAAGAAGGATCAGCGCAGTACTAGCATACTGTGCTGATTTCCTGAAGCAGGACTTTTGATCGAGATTCGTGGGCTCGTGTGGACGACTCCTAGAGGCCGGACGCGTGTGTGGCTTGCAACATCATCCTCAATCCCAGATCAGCAAGGTTAGAACGTCTAACTTGCAAGGTAATAGATCTGATCTATTATTTAATACATACATTAGATGTAGTATAAAAACATGTTGATATGATCAACATGTAGTTCATGCTATATTTATATATTTTAATTTTTGATTTAATACATGTAATAATCATGTAATAGGATCTTAGATCTAGGGATTTTTTGATCTTAGAAAATAAATTTTGATTTATTTTAGTCTTCCGCTGTATGATCTTGAAAAAGTTTCAAGATCTAACCCTCTTTTTCAAGATCTAACCCTGAAACCCTAGATCTGGTTCCTACAATTGGTATCAGAGCCCAGGTTCTTTATTACATGATTATTTATACATGCTTAGATTATTTTTTAGATTAGATCTAATTTATAATCTGATTATTAAATCTGAAATTAAAATTTTAGATCAATCACAAACTGCAAGGTTGTCCTGCTGTAAGGTTTACCCCTTACAGTGCAAAGGTTGTCCTAGTTTGTGTAGATCTATCTTTAATCATAAATTTGTTAGATATGATCTAGATTAAATTTATGATTTATTAGATTTAAAAGATGTTTAAATCTGAAATAAAATCTCTTTGTTAATAATTTTTATGCAAAGAAATTATTTAAAGTTGAAATTGTTTCAATTACATGAACCTGTTTAGATTAGATCTAAAGTAGTTTTATGTTTATTTCACTTGCATCTTGATTATGAATCAAACATGCAATATGGTTGGTAGAATCATATTGTAAAATTATTTTACAAATATGAAAATTATTTTTTGAAAAGCCGAACCCAACCCTCAGCCCAAAACTTAATTAAGAATTAAGAAGTGTTTGATTAGGTTCTAGGATTGTGAATTGAAGAACCTAAGACACAAATCATAACACATTGGGTTAATGGGTTAGTGGGAATTAGGTCCATTAATTGGGATAGACCTATGGTTAGATTAAAGATGGACTAATTAGAGAATTGACTAAATCTAATCAATTGTTGTCTTAGATTAGGTCAAGATTCTCTAGATCAATTACAATAGTTGTAGTTGGTCAAGTCCATGTCTTTAACGAGAACCAAATGGACTTGATTCTTGGCTAAGCGGTCTAGCACGAACTGTTAGGTTGATCTAATCGAAACTAATTAAACCAGTTGGTGTCTAAGGTAAACCAGACCGGTGGTTTTTAATTGGGAGCCCGCTTACCTGGCCATTCATGATGGTGTCTAAGGCAAGCTTTGGCAGACCCTCCCACTGATCGAACTTACCTGGCCTCTTGGTGAAATTATGTTTTGATCGGATCACTTGACTATTCGAGCTGACCCATGTCAGCTAGGTAAATCAGTGTGACTGATTTAGGTGCTCCTAGACCAGCCCTTTTAATGGTCTCCCTTAAGCTGACTTGGTGAAGTCAGTGGGAGGATCATGATAAGCTGGTTCATCTGACCTCATCTCTATATTATTTAAATCCTCTAAAATTATTAGGTCCTTAAAATGATAAAGTTATGGAGATAACTGAGTCATAGCCTCCCATTAAGGTGTTTGATAATGAGTCCATGAACTCAATAATCATTGCAGACCCAAAGGCCTGGTGCTTGTTGACTAATGGAATTATCACTCATCATATGACGACTTGGAAGTATCTCTCTAATGGTGGTTAGGTGAGCCAACCAAAGTTGGGCTTAATCATTCGTTGGTTAGATACACCAAGTATGATCATGTTAATGGTTGGACCTAACTGGATCCTTACAGTGGAGGCCAAAGCCTACTGATTAGGTTTCTGGGGCAAAATTAAAATTACTAGAAATTGTTTAGAGAAACAATTGGTTATGAACCTACCCTTAGATGTACATGGGTTGGCCAACCAAAGTTGGGCTTGTGTGCAGTCTAAGTGGATTCTAGTACCCGCTAAGGAATTAGGGTAATTCCTCGAATTGAAGGTAGAGGCTACCAATTCGAATAAAATAGTGGGAGAAACCTTTTGATTAAAGTCCAAATCTTTAGGTTTAATGAATCAATTACTAATTAGGTTATGGTTCTCCTTTGTGCAAATATGGCCACTTCCCTATCGCTCCGATCATTGTTGGACAATGATAAGTTGGTGGGACCCAACTTCGGTAGCTGGTACCGAAAGTTGAAGATAGTCCTGGAGCATGAACGGATCCTATATGTGATAATGGATCCTGCACCTGAGGAGCCAGCTGTCAATGCACGTGGAACAGTCAGAGACACTTACCAGAAGTGGCTCAGTGACCGGACCACGGTGCGCTGTATCATGCTGGCTGCTATGAGCGACGAGTTCAGTCGCAGATTCGAGATGGCTCAGCCAAAGGACATGCTTCAAGTGTTGGAGGATGCCTTTGGCACACCCGATGACGTAGAGAGGCACAAGACTAGTTGTGCCATCTTCAACGCCAAAATACGGGATGGAGTCTCTATCACTGATCATGTATTGTACATGATCGAGCTGATGGAACGATTGAGCAAGCTCGGCTTTCCTTGCATGAGCAGCTTGGGAAAGATGCAATACTGAACTCGCTGCCCAAGTCTTGTCTCCCATTCCTCACTCATTATAGAATGACAAAGCCTGAAGTAAACTACCATGGGTTAATGGGGTTGCTTCAGAACTTTGAGAAGGATCACCAACTCCTCAAGGAGTCGGTGAACTCAGTGAACTCAGTGGGAGGTTCATCTTCTGGTTCTCGACCCTTTGAGAAAGGAAAGAAGAACAAGAAGAAGAAAGTCAAGAAGGTGCAAGTTCAGGCTGGGACATCTGTGCAGAGCCAGACCAAAAAGATCAAGCCTGATAAGAGTCTATTCTACTGGCAAGCACCCTAGATTAGATAGTGTGTCAAATATCTACTTATGGCATTGGAGGCTAGGTCATATAAATAAGAACAGAATAAACAGGTTGACTCAAGAGGGAATCCTCAAAGTCAGTGATTGTGAATCACTTCCAACCTGTGAGTTCTGTCTTCTTGGTAAAATGACCAAGTCACCTTTTACTGGAAAAGGTGAGAGAGCTACTGAGCTCTTGGGCCTAGTACATACTGATGTATGTGGGCCCATGAGCACCAGTGCTAGAGGTGGATATTTCTACTTCATAGCTTTCACGGATGACCTATCCTATATGGATATGTCTATCTGATGAACATAAGTCGGATTCATTTGAAATGTTCAAACGATTCTGAAGTGAAGTAGAAAAATAAACTGGGAAGAGTATTAAAACTCTTCGATCTGATCGAGGAGGAGAATACCTTTCTAGTGAGTTTCTCACATATCTAGGAGAGAATGGGATTCTCTCCCAATGGACTCCTCCAGGAACACCACAGCATAATGGTGTGTTTGAAAGGAGGAATCGGACTCTGTTAGACATGGTCCGATCCATGATGGGTTTTGCTAGCTTGCTGATATCCTTCTGGGGATATGCACTCGAATCGGCCTGTTATCTATTAAATAGGATTCCAAGTAAGTCTGTAATTAAGACTCCATATGAGATATGGACGGGACGTAAGCCAGCACTTTCACACCTTAGGGTCTGGGGGTGCCCGGCCTATGTCAAACGATTAGTCACAGACAAACTTGGACCTAGGTCTGACAAATGCTCATTCATAGGGTACCCCAAAGAGACAAAAGGATATTTTTTCTACCATGCTGATGAACAAAAGGTGTTCGTCAGCCTTAAGGCAATCTTTTTAGAAAAGGAGTTCCTTGGTGAAGGAACCGTTGCCTCTAAGGTTGAACTTGATGAAGTTCAACAGGTAGAAGGACCGACACCAATAGCTGAACCTGAGTCGGATATGATTAGATCAGATCCGGAGCCCAATATACCTGCACCATTAAGGCGATCCGGTAGAGTACCGCGTCAGCCGGACAGATACTACGGTTTCTTGGTCCGGGATGGTGATCCCATCGAACTTGATGAGAATAATGAGGATCCGATCACCTATATGGATGCTATGCAGAGACCTGATTTCGAGAAATGGCTTGAAGCCATGAAATCCGAAATGGAGTCCATGAAGGTCAACGATGTATGGACATTGGTTGACCCACCTGAAGGGGTTAAACCCATTGGGTGTAAATGGGTCTTCAAAAGGAAGAGGGGCGCAGACGGAAAGGTGGAGACCTATAAAGCCCGTCTGGTTGCCAAGGGGTATCGTCAACGTTATGGTATTGACTATGACGAGATATTTTCCCTGTGGCAATGCTCAAATCTATTCGGATAATGCTTGCAATAGCTGCCCATCTGGATTTATGAGATTGCAGATGGATGTAAAGACAGCTTTCCTGAATGGAGAGCTGACTGAAGAGTGTATATGATACAACCTGAAGGGTTTACATCCACAGATGAGTCCAAGGTGTGCAAGCTTCAGAGATCCATTTATGGATTGAAGCAAGCTTCTCGGAGTTGGAACATGCGTTTTGATAAGGTGATCAAAACGTATGGCTTCATTAAGAATGGAGAAGAGCCTGCATCTATAAATGGGCAAATGGTCCAGTTGTGGTATTCCTTATCTTGTACGTGGATGACATTCTTTAATCGGGAATGACATCCCCGCACTACAGGGAATTAAAAGTTTGGTTGTCATCACAGTTCTCCATGAAGGACTTGGGTGAAGCATCCTACATCCTAGGGATGAAGATCTATAGGGATAGATCTAAAAGGATGCTTGGGTTATCCCAGTCCATGTACATAGACACTGTGCTGAAGAGGTTCAGCATGGAGAATTCCAAGAAGGGCTATCTACCGATAGGCCAAGGAATTTCTCTCTCTAAGAAGGATTGTCCGACAACTCCTGAAGAGAGAGAGCGTATGAGTAGAGTCCCATATGCTTCAGCCGTGGGATCTATCATGTACGCCATGACATGTACAAGACCAGATGTGGCATACTCACTAGGAGTAGTGAGTAGATACCAATCTGATCCTGGAGAAAACACTGGAAAGTGGTTAAAGCCATCCTTAAGTATTTGAGAAATACTAAGGACCAATGGTTGGTTTATGGCGAGTCAGATCTGAAACTTGTGGGGTTCACAGACTCCAGCTTCCAATCTGACCATGATGACAGCAGGAGTGTGTCGGGTTATATCTTTACTCTGAATGGTGGAGCCATCTGCTGGAAGAGTTCCAAGCAGCATACTGTGGCAGACTCTGTTTGTGAAGCGGAGTACATCGCAGCATCGGATGCCGCGAAGGAAGCTGTGTGGCTGAGGAAATTCATCAATGAGCTCGGAGTAGCACCTCCTCGATGGTCCAGTCCTGCTCTACTGCGACAGCACTGGTGCCATAGCTCAGGTGAAGGAACCCAAAGCACATCAGCGGATGAAGCACATCTTGCACCGCTTCCACCTGGTCCGAGAGATCGTGGATCGAGGTGACGTCGACCTTCAGAAGATCGACGAAAGGAGAACCTAGCCGACCCCTTCACTAAAGCCCTGGCAATAAAGGAGTTCGACAACCACAAGTCGAAGAT
>NC_026001.2:50767153-50795855 GCF_000442705.2 Elaeis guineensis | reverse complement strand
TCTTTGATTATGAATCAAACATGCAATATGGTTGGTAGAATCATATTGTAAAATTATTTTATAAATATAAAAATTATTTTTTGAAAAGCCAAACCCAACCCTCAGCCCAAAACTTAATTAAGAATTAAGAAGTTGTTTGAATAGGTTCTAGGATTGTGAATTGAAGAACCTAAGACACAAACCATAACACATTGGTTAATGGGTTAGCGGAAATTAGGTCCATTAATTGGGTTAGACCTATGGTTAGATTGAAGATGGACTTAATTAGAGAATTGACTAAATCTAATCAATTGTTGTCTTAGATTAGGTCAAGGATTCTCTAGATCAATTACAATAGTTGTAGTTGGTCAAGTCCATATCTTTAACGAGAACCAAATGGACTTGATTCTTGGCTAAGCGGTCTAGCACGAACTGTTAGGTTGATCTAATCGAAACTAATTAAACCAGTTGGTGTCTAAGGTAAACCAGACCGGTGGTTTTTAATTGGGAGCCTGCTTACCTGGCCATTTCTGATGGTGTCTAAGGCAAGCTTTGGCAAACCTCCCACTGATCGAACTTACCTGGTCTCTTGGTGAAATTATGTTTTGATCGGATCACTTGACTATTCGAGCTGACCCATGTCAGCTAGGTAAATCAGTGTGACTGATTTAGGTGCTCCTAGACCAGCCCTGGTCTCCCTTAAGCTGACTTGGTGAAGCCAGTGGGAGGATCATGATAAGCTGGTTCATCTGACTTCATCCTCTATATTATTTAAATCTTCTAAAATTATTAGGTCCTTAAAATGATAAAATTATGGAGATAACTGAATCATAGCCTCCCATTAAGGTGTTTGATAATGAGTCCATTAACTCAATAATCATTACAACCCAAAGGCCTGGTGCTTGTTGACTAATAGAATTATCACTCATCATATGACGACTTGGAAGTGTCTCTCTAATGGTGGTTAGGTGAGCCAACCAAAGTTGGCTTAATCATTCGTTGGTTAGATACACCATGTATGATCATGTTAATGGTTAGACCTAACTGGATCCTTACAGTGGAGGCCAAAGCCTACTGATTAGGTTTCTGGGGCAAAATTAAAATTACTAGAAATTGTTTAGAGAAACAATTGGTTATGAACCTACCCCTAGATGTACATGGGTTGGCCAACCAAAGTTGGGCTTGTGTGCAGTCTAAGTGGATTCTAGTACCCGCTAAGAAATTAGGGTAATTCCTCGAATTGGAGGTAGAGGCTACCAATTCGAATAAAATAGTGGGAGAAACCTTTTGATTAAAGTCCAAATCTTTAGGTTTAATGAATCAATTACTAATTAGGTTATGTTCTTTTTTGTGCAGATATGGCCACTTCCCTATCGCTCTGATCATTGTTGGACAATGATAAGTTGGTGGGACCAACTTCGGTAGCTGGTACCGAAAGTTGAAGATAGTCCTGGAGCATGAACGGATCCTATATGTGATAATGGATCTACACCTGAGGAGTCAGTTGTCAATGCATGTAGAATAGTCAGAGACACTTACCAGAAGTGACTCAGTGATCGGACTACGGTGCGCTGTATCATGCTGGCTACCATGAGCAATGAGTTCAGTCGCAAATTCGAGATGGCTCAGCCAAAGGACATGCTTCAAGTATTGGAGGATGCCTTTGGCACACCCGATGATGTGGAGAGGCACAAAACTAGTTGTGTCATCTTCAACGCCAAAATGCGGGATGGTGCCTCTGTCACTGATCATGTATTATACATGATCGAGCTGATGGAATGATTGAGCAAGCTCGACTTTTCTTTGCATGAGCAGCTTGGGAAAGATGCAATACTGAACTCGCTGCCCAAGTCTTATCTCCCATTCCTCACTCATTATAGAATGACAAAGCCTAAGTAAACTACCACGGATTACTGGAGTTACTTCAGAACTTTGAGAAAGATCACCAACTCCATAAGGAGTCGGTGAACTTAGTGGGAGGTTCGTCTTCTGGTTCTCAACCCTTTAAGAAAGGGAAGAAGAACAAGAAGAAGAAAGTGAAGAAGGTGCAAGTTCAGGCTGGGACATCTGTGCAGTGTCAGACCAAAAAGATCAAACCCGATAAGAGTCAAGCTGAATGCTTCTTTTGCAAGAAGCGAGGGCACTGGAAGAGGAACTGTCCTCAGTACATTGCCTCCCTAGACCCGAACAGGCAGAGAAAGCAGCAAGTTGTTGCTGGGCAAGGTATTTATATGATAACTCCTTGTAATTTTTCTATTTGTGATATAACTGACTGGGTATTGGATACCGATAGCCCTTACCATATTTGCAATTCATTGCAGGGGTTGCAGGTCAGTAGGAGATTTGAGCAAGGTGAGAGATTCCTGAACATTGGAGATGGAAGACCAGCTCCAGTTCTAGCATTAGGAATCTTGAAACTTGTATTTGAATCCCATATCGTTGTTCTTAATGATTGTCATTTCTGTCTCAATTTTTTTTTAAATATCATTTCTGTACGCCTTCTGGCCAAAAATGATTATGAAATTTCAATAAAGAAACAAATTTGTAATATCATTGAGAATGGTGTTACTATTTTTTGTGGATATTTGAACAATGGTGTGTATATGTTATCACAACCTGTTAATGTAGTCTATTCAACTGGCAAACACCCTAGATTAGATAGTGTGTCAGATATCTACTTATGGCACTGTAGGCTAGGTCATATAAACAAGAACAGAATAAACAGGTTGACTCAAGAGGGAATCCTCGAAGTTAGTGTTGTGAATCACTTCCAACCTGTGAGTCTTGTCTTCTTGGTAAAATGACCAAGTCACCTTTTACTGGAAAAGGTGAGAGAGCTACTGAGCTCTTGGGCCTAGTACATACTGATGTATGTGGGCCCATGAGCACCAGTGCTAGAGGTGAATATTTCTACTTCATAACTTTCACGGATGACCTATCCCAATATGAATATGCCTATCTGATGAAACATAAGTTGGATTCATTTGAAATGTTCAAACGATTCCGAAGTGAAGTAGAAAAACAAACTGGGAAGAGTATTAAAACTCTTCGATCTGATCGAGGAGGAGAATACCTTTCTAGTGAATTTCTCACATATCTAGGAGAGAATGGGATTCTCTCCCAATGGACTTCTCCAGGAACACCACAGCATAATGGTGTGTCTGAAAGGAGGAATCAGACTCTGTTAGACATGGTCCGATCCATGATGGGTTTTGCTAGCTTGCCGATATCCTTCTGGGGATATGCACTCGAATCGGCCTGTTATCTGTTAAATAGGGTTCCAAGTAAGTCTGTAATTAAGACTCCATATGAGATATGGACGGGACGTAAGCCAGCACTTTCACACCTTAGGGTCTGGGGGTGCCCGGCCTATGTCAAACTATTAGTCACAGACAAACTTGGACCTAGGTCTAACAAATGCTCATTCATAGGGTACCCCAAAGAGATAAAAGGATATTTTTTCTACCATGCTGATGAACAAAAGGTGTTCGTCAGCCTTAAGGCAATCTTTTTAGAAAAGGAGTTCCTTGGTGAAGGAACCGTTGCCTCTAAGATTGAACTTGATGAAGTTCAACAGGTAGAAGGACCGACACCAATAGCTGAACCTGAGTCTGATATGATTAGATCATATCCGAAGCCCAATGTACCTGAACCATTAAGGCGATCTGGTAGAGTATCACGTCAACCGGACAGATACT
The DNA here is from genome assembly GCF_000442705.2 of Elaeis guineensis. NCBI lineage: Eukaryota > Viridiplantae > Streptophyta > Magnoliopsida > Arecales > Arecaceae > Elaeis > Elaeis guineensis. The sequence continues at coordinate 50,792,178 of NC_026001.2, read as the reverse complement.
ACAGTTTCTTGGTTCGAGACGGTGATCGCATCGAACTTGATGAGAATAATGAGGATCCGATCACCTATATGGATGCAATACAGAGACCTGATTCCGAGAAATGGCTTGAAGCCATAAAATCCAAAATGGAGTCCATGAAGGTCAACGATGTATGGACATTGGTTGACCCACCTGAAGGGGTTAAACCCATTGGGTGTAAATGGGTCTTCAAAAGGAAGAGGGGCGCAGACAGAAAGGTAGAGACCTATAAAACCCATCTGGTCGCCAAGGGGTATCGTCAACGTTATGGTATTGACTATGACGAGATGTTTTCTCCTGTGGCAATGCTCAAATCTATTCGGATAATGCTTGCAATAGCTGCCCATCTAGATTATGAGATCTGGCAGATGGATATAAAGACAGCTTTCCTGAATGGATAGCTAACCGAAGAGGTGTATATGATACAACCTGAGGGGTTTACATCCACAGATGAGTCCAAGGTGTGCAAGCTTCAGAGATCCATTTATGGATTGAAGCAAGCTTCTCGGAGTTGGAACATGCGTTTTGATAAGGTGATCAAAACGTATGGCTTCATTAAGAATGGAGAAGAGCCCTGCATCTATAAATGGGCAAATGGTCCAGTTGTGGTATTCCTTATCTTGTATGTGGATGACATTCTCTTAATCAGGAATGACATCCCCGCACTACAGGGAATAAAAGTTTGGTTGTCATCACAGTTCTCCATGAAGGATTGGGTGAAGCATCCTACATCCTAGGGATGAAGATCTATAGGGATAGATCTAAAAGGATACTTGGGTTATCCCAGTCCATGTACATAGACACTGTGCTGAAGAGGTTCAGCATGGAGAATTCCAAGAAGGGCTATCTACCGATAGGCTAAGGAATTTCTCTCTCTAAGAAGGATTGTTCGACAACTCCTGAAGAGAGAGAGCGTATGAGTAGAGTCCCATATGCTTCAGTCGTGGGATCTATCATGTACGCCATGACATGTACAAGACCAGATGTGGCATACTCACTAGGAGTAGTGAGTAGATACCAATCTGATCCTGGAGAAAACCACTGGAAAGTGGTTAAAGCCATCCTTAAGTATTTGAGAAATACTAAGGACCAATGGTTGGTTTACGGCGAGTCAGATCTGAAACTTGTGGGGTTCACAGACTCCAGCTTCCAATCTGACCATGATGACAGCAGGAGTGTGTCGGGTTATATCTTTACTCTGAATGGTGGAGCCATCTGCTGGAAGAGTTCCAAGCAGCATACTGTGGCAGACTCTGTTTGTGAAGTGGAGTACATCACAGCATCAGATGCCGCGAAGAAAGCTGTGTGGCTGAGAAAATTCATCAACGAGCTCAGAGTAGCACCCTCCCTCGATGGTCCGGTCCTGCTCTACTGCGACAGCACTGGTGCCATAGCTCAGGCGAAGGAACCCAAAGCACATCAGCGGATGAAGCACATCTTGCACCGCTTCCACCTAGTCCGGGAGATCGTGGATCGAGGTGACGTCGACCTTCAGAAGATCGATGAAAAGGAGAACCTAGCCGACCCCTTCATGAAAGCCCTGGCAATAAAGGAGTTCGACAACCACAAGTTGAAGATGGGTATTAGATACTGTGCCGAGTGGCTTTAGGACAAGTGGGAGTTGTTAGGAAATGTGTTCCAAAAAGCTAATCGTCAAGCTGTTGACGGTTGAGCAACCAAGTATTGTAATTGATTTGTTAATAAATAAAATATATTTGGCATCTTCATCATAAGCTTTCATCTTCTAATGAACTCCGTTGTTATGATGAAGTTCTTAGGACTATTTAAGTTTGATAAAGAGAGGATTTATCGATTAGTCCTTAAAACTGTTCACGACCAAATGATAAGTTGTTAATAAGGACGACAGCTTCTATCGAGCATTGGTCGCTGTAGGCCATATGGGTTGGTTGTCCTCTTAACCAAGGAGTGTGGAGACACTGGTATGGCATACAGGTGAGATGTAAGGGTACATCATCATTGAACGTGACCAACTCCAGAGTATTCTGCTGTCGAGAATGTCTCTGATGGGATATAGGTATAAGTGTCCCTTAGACCTGAGATCGCCTCAGTGACTTGCAAGCAACTCACTGTGCTTTGGTACTAGACTAACTGAATTTCTAATTCAGGGATGGAAGGCTTCTGGGCACAGTCAAGTACTTGCGAAGTCAGAGTGTGATCGAGATGGGATTGACCACTCCAAGAGTTGGAGAAGAATGAGTCGCTGTATTTCAATTTAGCAAAATCTTGGCCAGGGTAATCCATCAGATGGATTTGATATTTTGAAATACAATGTGGACAACCTGATCAGAGTTGACAGTTGAACTCTGGGGTGTCCTATGATCATTTTGGTCAAGGGGATGAATTATATGAAAACTATATCCGCATGGGTTCTAAGGATGTTGTTCTACACATTCGACCTATCCGATCGTCGGGTACCATTGCTAGATGGTCACTTCGATTGGTATAGAAATTTGTTCCTATACTACCAGCTTAGGTTCGGACCTATGAGGTCACACACATTAGAGTTCATGATTCGATCGGATGGTTGATCAACGATTAAGAATCGTTCTAGGGTTAAATGATCAATACGATTGACATTTAACCCAGTGCAAGTGTTGCAGGAGGATCTATTAGCAATTTGATTGCTGATTGGCTTAATTTGATTAAGCCAATGGGCTGAGATTAAGTCTAATTAAATATGATTTAATTAAATTTGGTTTGGGCTTGATTGGATCAAGTCCAATTAGTTTATTGGATAAGCCAAGTGCAAGGAAAAACTAGTCCTAGTTCAACTAGGACTTGGGTCAATCTAATTTCTAATTTGATTAGAAAATTAAATCAAATTTAAATCTAATTTAATATGATTAAATTAGATTCTTAATTGGGTTAAGATCTATTTTAATTAGTTTAATCTAATTTTGATTTGATTTAGTTTGGGAAACCAAATTAAAACAAGTCATAAGACAGAATCCTAGTAAGACTAGGATTCCACCTTGCGCCACATAAGCCTTCTCCACGCCCTCTCTCTTATTCAATGCCAATCTCCACTTATTTTATGTGACAAAAGCCCTCTCCCAGATCTCTCCCACGTTCACAAAAGGTCTCTTCTCTTCTTTCTTACATGGAAGGTGGTTTGGATCAAATCTAAAAGGAATAAGTTTGGATTTTGAATTCTATGAGATAGAGTTTTAGAAATCCAAAACTCTTTCAATTTTGCAGCGAATTTATCCAATTTTTTTTTGGAATTTTTGTGGCTTTTAGGGTATACATTGTGCACCCTTTTCTGGTAATCCATGCATGAAAATATGAAGGAGGTGCTCAAGAGTTGGGCGTCCCTTAACTTGCCATGTTTGGATAAGCCTTGACTAGGTGTTTGTCCTAGAGAAGGACTCTATCATATCTCTTTATATAGGATAAGTTTCTTTATGAAATTTTAGGTGAAGTCAGATATTTGAGAGACCTTTGTACCATCTAAAAATAAGAGAGAAATACCTTTGGGTCGTGGAGATATAAAAGATGCAAGTTTGGGTGTCTAGAGAGAAAAACGTGAAGAAGAAGAGGGTCTTCTTCTAGGGTTTTTGTTTTCATATCTTTCCTCCCTCCATATTGAGTTTCCTGAGAGCATCTCAGATCTGAAACTCCTCCTTCTACTTTCCATCTTTGGAAGAGTCCAAATCAAGAAGAAGGAGGCACCTGATCAACCATCAAAGAAGGATCAGCGCAGTACTAGCATACTGTGCTGATTTTCTGAAGCAGGACTTCTGATCGAGATTCGTGGGCTCGTGTGGATGACTCCTAGAGGCCGGATGCATGTGTGGATTGCAACATCATCCTCAAGCCTAGATCAACAAGGTTAGAACATCTAACTTGCAAGGTAATAGATCTGATCTATTGTTTAATACATACATTAGATGTAGTATAGAAACATGTTGATATGATCAACATGTAGTTCATGCTATATTTATATATTTTAATTTTTGATTTAATGCTATGTAATAATCATGTAATAGATCTTAGATCTAGGAATTTTCTGATTTTAGAAAATAAATTTTAATTTATTTTAGTCTTCCGCTGTATGATCTTGAAAAAGTTTCAAGATCTAACCCTGAAACCCTAGATATGGTTCCTACATCCAGTTCAGAACTGTGTACAGTCATGTTTCAGTTTAGCAAAACCTTAGCCAGGGTAGTCCTAGTGAGGAGTCACAGGACTGTTTGAGTTGAGCACGATTCGGATGATCGAATCAGGATTGACAGTTTAACCCTGAGTCATCCTAAACACAGGGATCAAAAGGATGAATTATACAATAATCATATTCACGTAGGTTCTGAGTGTGATGATTACGACTATTCGATCTATCCAGACATTGGATACCATTGCTAGATGGTCACTTCGATTAGTACAGGAATTGGTTCCTGTGCTCCCGGCTTAGGTTCGAACCTGCGAGGTCACACACATTAGAGGTTCCTATCTGATCTGTTGGCTGGTGAAGAGTCTTAATGCTTGTGGACTTGAGTCCTATGTGTCTAGAACTCTATGATCGAGAATCAAGATTCTCTAATCATGAGTTCCACACATTTTGGGTACCGGGATCAAGAGTCCCACTGGTTTGGGACTTTTTGATCAGGGTTTCATATCGATAGACTCTGATGCCCGATTGCCCATCAGATTTGGATTCAATATTTATGAGAGATTTAATTAGTAATTTGATCACTAATTAACTCAATTTGATTGAGTAATTATTTTTGGATCAAGTCCAATTGAATTGGATTCAGTTGGATTTGATTCGATTAGGTTAAGTGTTGACCTAATCGCCAAGGTGGTTTGGTCCCTGATCTGATCAGGGGTTGGGCTTAGTCAATTTTTGATTTGATTAGAATTTTATTAAGCCTAATTAATCCTAATTAAGTTGGGTTTAACTTAGTCTAATTGTGCCTAACCTATTTTGATTAGGTTGGCTCAATTAGGTTGAAACCACTTTGAACTCATCTCCTTGCACCACCTCACTTATCTGCGCCCATTTGAATTCACGAGAAACAACTTCTCATGAATTTTCTCCCACACAGAAGCCTTCCCATGCCCTCCCTTGTGTGCCATTTATCTAGATAAAGATTGGTTTGTTGGCCATTCAAATTCAAAGGATATTTAAATTTGAATGGGCAACTAATCCATGCGCCACCCACCTTATCTTGTGCACCATTTAATCTACACGAGAAAGAGTTTCTCATGTAAATTCTCCATGCACAAAGAACCCATGCCTCCTCTCTTCTCTCACCCAGAGTGGATAAGGATGGGTTGGTTTGCATTTGATTTCAAATTCGATTTGAATTCAAGTGAGCAACCACCTATCTTTATCCTCTCACGCGGATAAGACGCGTCTTGCACTGTTTTAAAAGAGAAGAGAAGGTGGGGCATGCGTAAAATTTTTCTGAGAGAGAATAGTGGGCATGAGGAAGCTTTGTGCATGAGTTGGAAGTTCAAAAACTTTTGAGAGAAAAGAAAAGAAAAGGAACAAAAGTGGGTGCAGGATTTTTAGTGAGTACCCTAGGGTTACTGCCCGGGGTTCGGGAAGTGAGAAGGTGAGCTACGAGTGTCGTGAGCCCACCAAACTTCAGAGAGAGCTTCATCAACCTCTCAAACACCTTTGCTAATGATTCAGAGCATTTGAAGAGTTGGCAGACATCGATTGAAGGAGTTCGATCAGCATCAGCCGTTGAAAGGGTTCTGCAACGAATTAGCATTCGTGAGGAGCCGATCAGATCGGGAGCTTCGTGTGGACGATCCACAGAGGTCAGACATACTGTGTAGCTACATTATGATAATCAGATCTTCCCAACAGTGATCAGACTGCGACAATCAACTATCCGCACAAAGGTAATGTGTTCTGAACACATAACAGTAAAAGATTTACTATAGAATTCAAAATTTTAAATTTAAATACATGCTATATATATCATATTTAGATCCTTGTGTAGGGTTAATACATGTTAATTAATTAGATTAATTAATAATTTCTACTGTAAAATTATAATTTTGAAAAAGTTTTAAAATTACCGTTTTACCCCTGCACTGAAATTCACTTCAATAACTTCTCTGATATCTATTAAGAATCAATCTCTGGATCAATGGGGTTTCAATCTAACTAATTCTCAATTGGATTGGGGCTTAATTAGTTTTATAATTGAGCTAAGATCCAATTAATTTGTTTGTTATAACTAATTCCTAAATTGGTTAAGATTGGGTCCAAGGGTTAGTTAGAAGATCTTGAATCTTATTTGGAATAGGACTTAACCAACTTGAAACATCCCATGTGATATAAATCTCCATGCCTCCACATCTCTTCAATGTGAGTACCCACACCCCAAAAATATTATGCGCCCTCTCCTTTCTTCCGTGAAAGAAAAGGGGCATCCCTCCCCTCTTTCTTGTCGCCTAAAGAAAAAAAAGGGAGAAGGGGGCATCCAAGAGTTGGACCCCCCATATCCCATACACCTTGTCTCTCTTCTTCTCTTCCTTTCTTGAAGGAATTTTGGGAGACTTCCTTATTGATTTTTGAACATCAAAGAAAGTCTCCTCTGCTAGTTATACAGTAGAAAATTGGAGAAGAAAAGTTCTTCGCAACGAGAGAAAGAAAAGGAAGAAGATGGGTCTTCTTTCTTATGCGCAGTCTGGAAGGAGTTCTTCTTTCAGATTTTTTTTCTATTTTTTTTTAAGATAAAAATTAGATTAGATCTGATTTTTAATTTGAAAATTTAAAGAAAAAATATCAAAAAAATTTGGTTAGATGTTTGGGGCTTCCTAGAGTTCTAGATCAAGAAAAAAAAGGGAGAAGAAGAGAGAAGAACGGTTCTTCTCTTGGGTCTCTATTTTAGGTTCTTCTAGGACTCAAAATTTTATATGATTTTTAGTATGATAAATCAGATTAAAACTAATTTTTATCATGAAAAATCAGAGAAGAAAAGTTCTTTTCAAAGCTGTGAAAGGAAGAGAGAAAGGTTCTCTCTTGTGCATGGGAAAATTGAGAAGAAAGGATTTTTCTCTTGATCTCTATTATAGAGATCTGATGCATGGATCCAAAAAGAAAAAGAGAGAGTCTCCTTATTCTTCATCTTTTTTATGATTCCTCTTAGATCAGTCAAAGTATGGTATCCTCGTGAGCTAGCACTCCCGAGGAGATCGATCAGCACAAGGACTTCGTGTGGATACCCATGGAGGCCAGACGTATGTGCGGTTGCCAAGCATTATGGAGAACCAAGTATCATAAATTTTGGATATGGTGATCTACTATCCATACTTAGGTATGAAGTTTTGATCTCAATTAATATTTAGATGTGATCTAAATATAAATTAGATATGATCTAATTATACATAGATATGATTTATACTTGCTGAATTTTAGATTTTAGTTTTGGATACATGCATATTAGTTCATGTCATAGATCCTGTATAGTGATTTTAGATTTGATCTATGCATACATTATCAATTAAATTATTTAATCTATATATATTTACTATAAAATTTTACAAATATATGCACAAAATCTACCATGCTTCCCTACAAATGGTATTAGAGCGAAGGTTTATTATGACATAAACATATATGCATGTAGAGTTAAAATTTAAATTTAACAATGCATGAGATGTATTATGATCTAATTTTAGATATAATCTAATATAAAATCAGATCTAATATAATTTAGATTAGATCTAAATTTTTTTTATATATATGATATGTGAATTAGATTAGATATTCTGAGTAGTAAAGTACTCAGATTGGGTAATCACCAGGCTATCCGATCATAGAAGCAAGTAGGATTACATGACCCTCTCTTTTCATTTAATGGGGTGCTCTTCATGGTGTGTAGGGTGCCACTATAAAGTCCTATGAAGAAGAACGTGAAAGGAAAAACTTACTTTCCTACAAAACCCTAGATGTTGAAATCTTAGGATTTGTTGTATCTAATACAAAGCATGAATTGTATGAAAAGTAAAATATCTAATCTATATAATTAAAATTATTTTAATCATAAAAATAAAATTTAAAATCATAAAATATTTAGATATGATTTAAAGTTTATTATGATTGATTTTATTTTAGTTTATGTGAAAATTTTCAGATCTAAAACTATGTAATATATATTGGCATGCCAACTGAGCCGACTAGTTTTGAACTGAGTCTCCTATTTTTTATCGGTTCAGTGTTGACTGATCTGACCTTATTGTCTCAGGCCAAACAGTAATGGTTACTGTTCATGATCAGTTAGTCGATCAAGTATCAGACTTAGTCGATCCACTGAAGTGAGTCAACTCAATTCAAGAGCGAGCCGATCTTATTTTTGGAGTAGAAAATTTTACATAAAATGATGTAAAATTATTTTATAAAATTGAAATGGTTTTAATTAATAACCTTAACCCATGTTAATACTATACTTAATTAAGAATTGAGAAATATATTTTAGATCTAGAATTGTAATTAAAGATCTAACAATATTGCATAATACATAGGGCATGGGATAGCTCAAATCAGATCTTTTTAATTGGGTTAGACCTAAGGTTAGAATCAAAGACTTAATGGACTAAAAAGAGTAGTTAATCAAATCTAACCAATAGTTGATTTAGATTAGATCAAGAGTATTCTAGATCAAATATAATAATTGTAAATGATCGAGTCCACATCTTTGATTAAACCAAGTGGATCTTGATTGAGGTTCAAAAGTTGAGCCCGAGTCATTAGGCTGATTAGATTGCTAGATGACTCGAGTTGACCCATGTTGTTAAGGTTAATCAGTATGACTGATTTAGGTACCCAGGATCGACTTGTCGGTTGGACCGACTTGTCTCTAGTTCTTCTTATGACTTGGTGAAGTCAGTGGAAGGATTTATGATGTATTAGTTGGATCAGCTAGTCTCTAGTCCTTTACATGACTTGGCAAAGTCAGTTGGAAGATTTATGACTTGTAGGTCGACTGATATCTTCTAAAAAATTTAATTAAATTCTTAAAATTATTAGGTCTATAAAGTGAGCTAGTTATAGGGATAACTTGTTGGGAATAGTGTCCCAAAGCCAATTGTCAGCCTGTTGACGGTTGTGCTCTTTGATTGTATAAATACATAAATTATAAATAAATAAAAATTATTTTGGTATTTTTCATCACAAATTATCATCTTCTAATGAACTCCTATATTGTGGTGAAGTTCTTAGGACTATTTAGACTCAACAAAGGAGGATTTGTCATTTAGTCTTTAAACCTGTTCGCGATCAAATGATACGTTGTTACCAAGGACAACAATGTTTATCGAGCATAGGTCGTTGTGTGCCATATAGGTTGGTTGTCCTCTTAACCAAGGAGTGTGGAGATACTGGTATGGCATACAAGTGAGATGTAAGGGTACATCTGCACTGAACGTGACCGACTCTGGAGCTATTTCTGCTGTCAAGATTTGCTCCGATGGGATATGGGTATAACTATCCCTCTGACCTGAGACTGCCATGGTGACTTGCAAGCAACTCACTGCACTTAGACACTGGACTACCTGAATTTCTAATTCAGTGATGAAAAGATGCTGGGTGTAGTCAAGTACTTGACTTGTCGGTGCGTGTGTCAAGATGGGATTGACCACTCCAGTTCAGGAGCTGTGTACAGTCATGGTTCAATTTAGCAAAACCTTGGCCAGGGTAGTCCTAGTGAGGAGTCACAGGACTGATTGAGTTGAGCACGACTCGGATGATCTACTCAGGGTTGACAGTTTAACCTTGAGTCATCCTAAACACAGGGGTCAAAAGGGATGAATTATACAGTAACCATATTCATGTAGGTTTTGAATATTGTGATTGTGACTATTTGATCTATCCAAACATCGAGTACCATTGCTAGATGGTCACTTCGATTAGTACAGGAATTAGTTCCTGTGCTACTGGCTTAGGTTCGAACCTGTGGGGTCACACACATTAGAGGTTCCTATCTGATCTGATGGCTGATGAAGAGTCTTAATTTTTATAGACTATGAGTCCTACGTGTCTGAGACTCTGTGATCAAGAATCAGGATTCTCTGATCATGAGTGCTACATATTTTGGGTACCGGGGTCAAGAGTCCCACTGGTTTGGGACTCTTCGATCAAGATTTCATATTGATGGACTTTGATACCGATTGCCCATCAGATCTGGACTCAATATTTATGAGAGATTTAATTAGTGATTTGATCACTAATTAACTCAATTTGATTGAGTAATTATTTTTGGATCAAATCCAATTGAATTGGATTCAGTTGAGTTTTACCCGATTAGGTTAAGAGTTGACCTAATCGTCGAGATGGTTTGGTCCCTGATTTGATCAGGGGTTGGGCTTAGTCAATTTCTAATTTGATTAAAATTTTATTGAGCCTAATTAAGTCTAATTAAGTTGGGTTTAATTTAATCTAATTATGCTTAACCTATTTTGATTAGGTTGGTTCAATTAAGATTAAACCACCATTTAATTTGAATCCCTGTGCCACCTCATATCTCTGCACCCATTTGAATTCATGAGAAGAAACTTCTCGTGAATTTTCTCTCACACAAAGCCCTTCTCATGCCCACTATTGTGCGCCAATCTTTGGATAAAATTGATTAGTTAGCCATTCAAATTCAAAGTGTGTTTGAATTTGAATGGATAACTTATCTCTTGCGCCTTCATGACCTTATCCACTTTAGCACCCCATATCTCACACGAGAAAGAGTTTCTCGTGAAACCTTTCCATGCACAATGCAGCCTCGCACCTTCTCTTCTCATGGCCAAGTGGATAGGAATGAGTTGGTTTATATTTGAATTCAAATTTGATTTGAATTCAAATGTGTAATCACTTGTCTTTATCTTCTCACACGGATAAGACACGTTCGACGTTGTTTTAAAAGGAGGAGAAGGATGGGGCATGCGTAAAAAAATTTTGAGAAAGAAAGTGGGGCATGAGGAAGCCTTGTGCATGAGGTGAAGGTCCAAAACCTTCCGAGAGAAAAAGAAAGAAAAGAAAGAAAATTGGGCGCAGGGTTTTCAGTGTGTTCCCTAGGGTTTCAGCCTGGGGTTCGGGAAGTGAGTTTGTGAGCTACGAGTGTCGTGAGCCCACCAAATTTAAGGGAGAGAATCATCTACCTCTCAAGCATGTTTGTTGATGATCTGGAGTATCTATAGAATTGGCAGATATCGATCGAAGGAGTTCGATCAGCATCAGCCGTCGAAAGGGTTCTATAACGAGCTAGCACTCGTGAGGAGCCGATCAGATCGGGAGCCTCGTGTGGATGATCCACAGAGGCCAGACATATTGTGTGGCTGTATTGTGATGATCAGAGCCTCCCGATGATGATTAGATTGCGGTGATCGACTACCCGCACAAAGGTATTGTGTTCTGAACACAAAACAGTAAATTGTTTACTGTTCAAATTTGAATTTCAAATTTAAATCTATGCATGCTGTATATCATATTTAGATATTAGTGTAAGATAAATATATGTTAATTAATTAGATTAATTAATTATTTTTATTGTAAAATAATGATTTTGAAAAAATTTTAAAATTACCATTTTACCCCTGCACTCAAATTTCGCTTCAAATGGTATCAGAGCAGGTTCTAAGATATGATATATAAATTTGCATACATAGATTAAGTTGTAATCTAAAAGTTTAAATTTAAAATTTAAAATTTAAAATTTAAAATTTAAATTTTGAAAGTTGTTCGAAATTTAAAATTCAAAATTTGAAATTCAAAATTTGAAATTTGAATTTTGAAATTTGAAATTTGAAATTCAAAATTCAAAATTTGAAACTCAAAATTTGAAATTTGAAATTTAAAATTTGAAATTTGGTTGAAATTTTAAATTTGAAATTCAAAATTTAAAATTCAAAATTTGAAATTCAAAAATTTGAAATTTGAAATTTGTTTGAAATTTGAAAATCAAAATTTAAAATTTGAAATTTAAAATTTAAAATTTAAATTTTAAATTGGTATATTTAGATATACTTGATCCAAGTAGCAAGTAATCGAATTGGGTTGGTAGCCATGGCCGTCCGGTCATAGGAGAAAAGTAGGGTTTAAAGGCCCTCTCCTCTCATTCGATGGGTTCTCCTATGGCGGTAGGGGTGCCGCTGTAATTATATCCATGCAGATGAAGCAATGAAAGGACTTAATTGTAAAGGTTCAATTATAAAATTTATCTTGAATGTGTTAGATTAGATCTAAAGCAATATTAATGATTTATTTTGATTGAGTTATTTTCTGTTATGTAATTAGTAATAGGATTGCTATTTATGAAATGTGCTGATCTATTTATGAAATGAGTCAACATATTTGGTGAACAAAAAATAAAACCTTTCAAATTTGAAAATTATTTTCGAAAAGCCAAACCCTGACCCATCAGCCCAAATACTTAATTAAAAGAATAAAGTGTTGTCAAGTTAGTCTAGAATTGTGAATTAAGACCTAAGACAATTGCATAAACTTATGGGTCAATGGGTTAGATGGATTAGGTCCATAATTGGGTTAGACCTAAGGTTAGCTTAAAGAAATAGACTAAATTAGAGTAATTGGTCAAATCTAATCAGAAGTTGAATTAGATTAGGTCAAGGACACTCTAGACTCAACTCCAATAGTTGTAGTTGAATGGGTCCATGTCTTTAACTAGACCAAGATGGACTTAATTCATGGCTATACGGTGGAACCCTATTTACTAAGTTGATCAAATTAAAACTAGTGAACCGGTTGGTGTCTAAGGTAGGTTCGGCAGTTTGACCAGTGGTTCTTAAGTGGGAGCTACTCGCATTGATTCGATCTCTGATGAGTTAATGGCTTATCCCCACCACTGATCTCACTTACCTGGCCAACCTGGTGAGTTAGATTTTGATTAGATCACTTGGTGATTAGGGCTTACCCATGTCATTAGGTAAATCAGTGTGACTGATTTAGGTGCTCCTAATGCCGGCTTTAATTAAATCTTTTTTTAATCTAACTTGGTGAAGTCAGTGGGAGGATTGAAATTGACTGGTTAATTTTTTCTATTCTATCCTTTAATAAAAATCTTCAAAAATTATTAGATTCCTAAAATGATTAAGTTATAGTGATAACTAAGTCATAGCCTTCCATTAAGTGAGTGATAATGAGTCTATTAGTTTAATAATCATTGGAGGCCCAAAGGCCTGGTGCTTATTGACTAATAAAATTATCATTCATAATATGATAATTTGGTTTGAGTCTTTCTGATGGTGGTCAGGTTGGCCGGCCAAAGTCGGGCCTGATCATTTATTGGTTCGATTCACCAAATCAAGTCATGTTAATGGTTGGACCTAACCATATCTTTTCAGTGGAGGCCAAAGCCTACTGATTAGGTTCTGGGGCAAAATAAATTACTAGAAGTTGTTTAGGAAAACAACTGGTTTTGAACCTACCCATAGATGCACATGGGTTGACCAACCAAAGTTGGGCTCGGTGTGTAGTCTATGTGGATTCTAGTACCCACTAAGGAATTAAAGTAATTCTTTGAATTGGAGGTTGAGGCTACCAGTTCGTAAAAATATTGGGAGAAACTTTAGACTAAAGTCCAAGTCTTTAGTATTAATAATTTATGTACTAATTAAGGTCTGGTTTTCCTTTATGCAGCTATGGCCACTATCCTGTCGCTCCGATCATTATTAGATAATGACAAGCTCATGGGATCGAATTTTGATAGCTGGTATCGAAAATTAAAAATCATCTTTGAGCATGAGCGGATCCTTTATGTAGTAACGGATCTTGCACCCGAAGAGCCAACCTCGAATGCGAGAGGGACGGTCTGAGACACTTACCAGAAGTGGCTCAATGACCGCACCACCGTTCGATGCATAATGCTGGTGGCAATGAATGATGAGTTCAATCGCAGGTTTGAGAACGCCCAGCCGCAGGAGATGCTTCAAATGTTGAATGACTCCTTTGGCACGCCTGACGACGTTGAAAGGCACAAAACTAGTTGTGCCATTTTCAATTCTCGGATGAGGGATGAGGCCTCAGTCACTGATCATATACTGTACATGATCGAAATGATTGAGCGCCTAAGTAAACTGGGCTTTCCCCTGCATGAGCAGCTTGATAAGGATGCGATCCTTAATTCATTGCCCAAGTCCTTCCTCCCCTTCCTTACTCATTTTCGAATGACAAAGCCTGCAGTGAACTACCACGGCTTGTTGGGGTTACTGTAGAACTTTGAGAAGGACCACCAGCTCTATAAGGAGTCGGTGAATGTTGTGGGAGGGTCTTCTTCTGGTCGTCGACCCTTTAAGAAAGAGAAGAAGAACAAGAAGAAGAAGAAGAACAAAAGGTGCAGCCGCATGCTGGGACGTCTGCACAGGGTCAGACCAAGAAGCGCAAGCCCGACCAGAGCCAGGCAGAGTGCTTCTTTTGCAAGAAGCAGGGGCATTGAAAGAGGAACTGTCCTCTATACATTGCCTCCCTAGACCCAAACAGGCCGAAGAAGAAGCAAGGTAATTATATGATAACACCTTTCAACTTTTCATTTGTGATACTACTACCTGGGTATTGGAGACCGGAAGCCCTTATCATATTTTAATTCGATGCAGGGTCTGCAGGTCAGTAGAAGATTTGATGATGGCGAGAGGTTCCTGAACGTTGGAGATGGAAGCAAAGTTCCAGTTCTTGCTTTAGGAATCATGAACCTTGTAATCAATTCTCGTAATATAATTCGGAGTGAATGTCACTATTGTCCAAGCTTTTTATTAAATATTATTTCAGTAGGCCTTTTGGCCATGTACGGTTATCAATTTTTAATAAAAAAAAATATTTACAATATCATTTTGAATGGTGTTACAATGTTTGTTGGATAACTAGATAATGAAATTTACTTACAGTCACAGCCTGTTAATGTGGTTCAAACCTTCGGTAAACGCCCTAGAATAGATAATGTGTCAGAAGTCTACCTTTGGCACTGTAGCCTAGGTCATATCAATAAGAACAGAATAAACAGGTTGGCTCAAGAAGAAATTCTTAAAATTGGTGATTGTGAATCACTTCCAACCTGTGAGTCCTGTCTTCTTGGGAAGATGACCAAGTCACCTTTTACTGGAAAAGGTGAGTGAGCCAGTGAACTCTTGGGTCTGGTACATTCTGATGTATATGGACCCATGAGCTCAAGTGCAAGAGGTGGATATTTCTACATAACTTTCACAGATGACTTATCGAGGTATGGATATATCTATTTAATGAAGCATAAGTTGGAGTCATTTGAAATGTTCAAACTATTCCGAAATGAGGTAGAAAAATAAACTGAAAAGTGTATTAAAACTCTTCGATCTGATCGAGGAGGTGAATACCTTTCCAACGAGTTTCTGACATATTTAGGGGAGAATGGGATTCTCTCTCAGTGGACTCCTCCTGGAACACCACAGCATAATGGTGTGTCTGAAAGGAGGAATCAGACCTTGTTGGACATGGTCGATCCATGATGGGTTTGCTAGTCTGCCGATCTCTCTCTGGGGATATGCTCTCGAATCGGCTTGTTACCTTCTAAATAGGGTTTTGAGTAAGTCTGTAACCAAAACACCATATGAGTTATGGATAGGACGTAAGCCAGTACTCTCGCATCTTAGGGTTTGGGGGTGTCCGACTTATGTTAAATGTTTAATTACGGATAAGCTTGGACCTAGGTCTGACAAGTGTAATTTCATAGGGTACCCAAAAGAGACCAAAGGGTATTATTTCTACCTAGCTGATGAGCAAAAGGTGTTTGTCAGCCTTAAGGCAATCTTTTTAGAAAAGGAGTTCCTTGGTGAAGGGACTGTTGCCTCTAAGGTCGAACTTGAGGATGTTCGATAGGTAAAAAAATCGATACAAGTAGCTGAACCTGAACCAGATTTGATTAGATCAAATTCGGAGCCCATTGTTCATGCACCCTTAAGGCGATTGGTAGAGTACCATGTCAACCGGACAGATACTATGGTTTCTTGGTCCAGGACGGCGATCCTATCGAACTTGATGAAAATGATGAGGATCTGATCACCTACATGGATGCAATGCAGATACTTGACTCTGAGAAATGGCTAGAGCCATGAAATCCAAAATGGAGTCCATGAAGGTCAATGATGTGTGGATATTGGTTGACCCACCTGAAGGAGTAAAATTCATAGGGTGTAAATGGGTCTTCAAGAGGAAGAGGGGCGCAGACGAAAAGGTGGAAACCTATAAAGCCCATCTGGTTGCCAAAGAATTTCGTCAACATTATGGTATAGACTATGACGAGACATTTTCTCCTGTGGCAATGCTCAAATTCATTCAGATTATGCTTGCGATAGCTGCCCATCTGGACTATGAAATATGGCAGATGGATGTGAAAATAGCTTTTCTAAACGGCGAGCTAGACGAAGAGGTGTATATGATACAACCTGAAGGATTCACATCCATAGATGAGTCTAAGGTGTGCAGGCTATAGAGGTCCATTTATGGACTTAAGCAAGCATCCCGGAGTTGGAACATACGTTTTGATAAGACAATCAAGACGTATGGCTTCGTTAAGAATGGAAAAGAGCCCTCATTTATAAGTGGGCTAATGGTCCAGTAGTAGTATTTCTTGTATTATATGTCGATGACATTCTCTTAATCGAGAATGATATCCCTGTTGGGAATAGTGTCCCAAAGCCAATCGTCAGCCTGTTGACGATTGTGCTCCTTTTGTATTAGTACATGAATTATAAATAAATAAAAGTTATTTTGATATTTTTTCATCACAAATGTTTCATCTTCTAATGAACTCCTGTGTTGTGGTGAAGTCCTTAGGACTATTTAGACTCGACAAAGGAGGATTTGTCGCTTAGTCCTTAAACATGTTCACGACCAAATGATACGTTGTTACCAAGGACGACAACATTTATCGAGCATAGGTCGTTGTGTGCCATATGGGTTGGTTGTCCTCATAATCAAAGAGTGTGGAGACACTGGTATGGCATACAGGTGAGATGTAATGGTACATCTGCACTGAACGTGACCAACTCTGGAGCTATTTCTGCTGTCAAGATTTGCTCGATGGGATATGGGTATAAATGTCCCTCCGACCTGAGACCACCACGGTGACTTGAAAGCAACTCACTGCACTTAGGCACTGGACTACTTGAATTTCTAATTCAATGACGGAAGGCTGCTGGGTGTAGTCAAGTACTTGACTTGTCGGTGCGTGTGTCAAGATGGGATTGACCACTCCAGTTTAGGAGCTGTGTACAGTCGTGTTTCAATTTAGCAAAATCTTGGCCAGGGTAGTCCTAGTGAGGAGTCTCAGGACTAATTGAGTTGAGCACGATTCGGATGATATCATCAGGGTTGACAGTTTAACCCTGAGTCATCCTAAACATAGGGGTCAAAAGGGATGAATTATACGGTAACCATATTCACGTAGGTTTTGAATGTTGCGATTGTGATTATTCGACCTATCCGATCGTCGGGTACCATTGCTAGATGGTCACTTCGATTAGTACAGGAATTGGTTCCTGTGCTACCGGCTTAGGTTCGAACCTGCGGGGTCACACACATTAGAGGTTCCTTTCTGATCTGATGGCTGATTATGAGTCTTATCTGTCTGAGACTCTATGATTGAGAATTAGGATTCTCTGATCATGAGTTCACACATTTTGGGTACCGGGGTCAAAATTTTGAATTTCAAATTTTGAATTTGAAATTTGAATTCTTTGATCAAGGTTTCATATCGATGGTCTCTGATGCCTGATTGCCCATCGGATTTGGACTCAATATTTATGAGAGGTTTAATTAGTGATTTGATCACTAATTAACTCAATTTGATTGAGTAATTATTTTTGGATCAAGTCCAATTGAATTGGATTCAGTTTGGATTGACCCGATTAGGTTAAATGTTGACTTAATCACTAAGGTGGTTTAGTCCCTGATTTGATCAGGGGTTAGGTTTAGTTAATTTTGATTTAATTAGGATTTTATTGAGCCTAATTAAGCCTAATTATGTTGGGTTTAATCTGGTCTAATTGTGCTTAACCTATTTTAAACTAGGTTGGCTCAATTTGAATCAAACCACCTTGTTTTAAATTCCCTGCGACACCCAACTTCCTTGCTCCCATTTGAATTCACGAGAAGAAACTTCTCATGAAATTTTTCTCATGCAAAACCCTTCCCCATGCCCTCATTTGTGCACCATATGGATGGATAAAATAATTAGTTAGCCATTCAAATTCAAAGCATGTTTGAATTTGAATGGATAACTTATCACTTGCCCCTTCATCCTTATCCATTTTGTGCGCCACATTACTTACACGAGAAAAGGTTTCTCGTGAAACATTTTCTACACACAAAGAGCCACATCCCTTCTCTTCTCACACCCAAAAGGATAGGGATAAGTTGGTTTTTATTTGAATTCAAATTTGATTTGAATTCAAATGTGTAACCACTTGTCTTTATCCTCTCACGCGGATAAGACACGTTCGATGTTGTTTTAAAAATGACAGAAAGGTGGGGTGCACAGAAAAATTAAGAGAAAGAGAGTGGGGCATGAGGAAGGCTTGTGTGTGAGGTGAAGGTCCAAAACCTTTCGAGAGAAAAAGAAAGAAAAGAGAGAAAATTGGGCGCAGGGTTTTTGGTGTGTACCCTAGGGTTTCTACCTAGGGTTCGGGAAGTGAGATTGGTGTGCCACGAGTGTCGTGAGTCTACCAAATTTTAGGGAGAGATCCATCAGCCTCTCAAGCAACTGTGCAAATGATCCGAGCATCTGAGAAGTTGACACACATCGATCGAAGGAGTTCGATCAACATCTGCCATCAAAAGGGTGAAATCACGAACTAGCATTCGTGAGGAGCTGATCAGACGGGAGCTTCGTGTGGATGATCCGCAGAGGCCAGACATTTGTGTGGCTGCGACGTGATGATCAGAGCCCCCCGACGGTGATCAAATTGCGATGATCGACTACCCGCAAAAGGTGATGTGTTCTGAACACAGTATTGTAAAAGATTTACTAATTCAAATTTGAATTTCAAATTTAAATGTATGCTGTTGTATCATATTTAGATCCTAGTGTAGGGTTAATTAGTATTAATTAATGAGATTAATTAATAATTCTGCTGTAAAATAGTAATTTTGAAAAAGCTTTAAAATTACCATTTTACCCCTGCACAAAAATTTTGCTTGAAATGGTATCAGAGCATGGTTCTAGAATATGATATACATATGCATGCGTAGATTAAGGTGTAATCTATAAGTTTAAATTTGAAATTCAAAATTCAAAATTTAAAATTCAAAAAAATTTAAAATTCAAATTTTGAAATTTGAAATTTGGTTGAAATCTCAAATTTGAAATTTGAAATCTGAAATTTGAAATTCAAAATTCAAAATTTAAAATTCAAAGATTGAAAATTGAAATTTGAAATTTGGTTGAAATCTCAAATTTGAAATTTGAAATTCAAAATTTGAAATTCAAATTTCAAAATTTAAAATTCAAAGATTGGAAATTCGAAATTTGAAATTTGGTTGAAATCTCAAATTTGAAATTTAAAATTTGAAATTTAAAATTTGAAATTTAAAATTTAAATTTTGAAATTGGTATATTTAGATATACTTGATCCAAGTAGTAAGTAATCTAATTGGGTTGGTTGCCATGGCCGTCCGGTCATAGGAGAAAAGTAGGGTTTAAAGGCCCTCTCTTCCCATTCGATGGGGTCTCCTATGGCGGTAGGGGTGCCGATGCAATTATATCCCATGTCGATGAAGCAGTGAAAGGACTTAATTATAAAATTTATCATGAATGTGTTAGATTAGATCTAAAAGAAAATTTATGATTTATTTTGAGTTATTTTCTATTATGAAATGAGCAATAGGATTGCTGTTTATGAATTGTGCTGACCTGTTTGTGAAATGAGTCAACACATTTGGTGAACAAAAAATAAAATCTTTCAAAATTTGAAAATTGTTTTCGAAATACCAAATCCTGACCCATCAGCCCAAGTACTTAATTAAAAGAATTAAGTGTTGTCTAGTAGGTCTAGAATTGTGAATTAAGACCTATGACAATTGCATAAACTTGTAGGTCAATGGGTTAGATGAATTAGGTCCATAATTGGGTTAGACCTAAGGTTAGCTTAAAAAATGGACTAAATGGAGTAATTGGTCAAATCTAATCAAAAGTTGAATTAGATTAGGTCAAGGATACTTTAGACTCAACTTCAATAGTTGTAGTTGAATGGGTCCATGTCTTTAACTAGACCAAGATGGACTTAATTCATGGCTACGCAGTGGAGCCCTATTTACTAAGTTGATCAAAATTAAAACTAATGAACCGGTTGGTGTCTAAGGTAAGTTCGGCAGTTTTGACCAGTGGTTCTTAAGCGGGAGCTACTCGCATTGATTCGATCATTGATGAGTTAATGGCAAATCCCCACCACTGATCTCACTTACCTGGCCAATCTAGTAAGTTAGATTTTGATTAGATCACTTGGTGATTAGAGCTCACCCATGTCATTAGGTAAATCACTGTGACTGATTTAGCTGCTCCTAATGCCAGCTTTAATTAAATCTTTTTTTTAATCTGACTTGGTGAAGTTAGTAGGAGGATTGAAATTGGCTGGATGATTTCTTCTCTACTATTCTTTAATAAAATCTTCAAAATTATTAGGTCCCTAAAATGATTAAGTTATAATGATAACTAAGTCATAGCCTCCCATTAAGTGAATGATAATGAGTCCATTAGTTCAATGATCATTGGAGGCCCAAAGGCCTGGTGCTCATTGGCTAATGGAATTATTATTCATAATATGATAATTTGATTGAGTCTTTCTGATGGTGGTTAGGTTGGCCGGCCAAAGTCGGGCCTGATCATTTATTGGTCCGATTCACTAAATTAAGTCATGTTAATGGTTGGACCTAACCAGATCTTTTCAGTGGAGGCCAAAGCCTACTGATTAGGTTCTGGGGCAAAATCAATTACTAGAAGTTGTTTAGAGAAACAACTGGTTAAGAACCTACCCATAGATGCACATGGGTTGACCAACCAAAGTTGGGCTCGTGTGTAGTCTGTGTGGATTCTAGTACCCATTAAGGAATTAAAGTAATTCCTCGAATTGGAGGATGAGGCTACCAGTTCGTAAAAATATTGGAAAAAACTTTAGACTAAAGTCCAAATCTTTAGTATTAATTTATGTACTAATAGAGGTCTCGTTTTCCTTTATGCAGCTATGGCCACTACCCTGTCGCTCCGGTCATTATTAGATAATGACAAGCTCATGGGACCCAATTTCGATAGCTGATATCGAAAATTGAAAATCATCCTTGAGCATGAGCGGATCCTTTATGTAGTAACGGATCCAGCACCTGAGGAGCCAGCTCCGAACGCTAGTAAGGCGATCCGAGATACTTACTTGAAGTGGCTCAATGACCGCACCACCGTTCGATGTATTATGCTGGCAGCAATGAATGACGAGTTCAGTCGAAGGTTTGAGAACGCCCAGCCACAGGAGATGCTTCAAATGTTGAACGACTCCTTTGGCACGCCTGACGATGTTGAAAGGTACAAAACTAGTTGTGCCATTTTCAATGCTCGATGAAGGATGGGGCCTCAGTCACTGATCATGTACTGTACATGATCGAGATGATTGAGCGCCTAAGCAAATTGGACTTTCCTCTGTACGAGCAGCTCGGTAAGGATGCGATCCTTAATTCTTGCCCAAGTCCTTCCTCCCATTTCTTACTCATTTTCGAATGACAAAGCCTGCAGTAAACTACCACGGATTGTTGGGGTTGCTGCAGAACTTTGAGAAGGATCACCAATTCCATAAGGAGTCGGTGAATGTAGTGGGAGGGTCTTTTTCTCGTCGTCAACCCTTTGGGAAGGGGAAGAAGAACAAGAAGAAGAAAAATAAGAAGGTACAATCTCATGCTGGGACAGTAGCACAGGGTCAGACCAAGAAGTGCAAGCACGACCAGAGCTAGGCGGAGTGCTTCTTTTGCAAGAAGCAGGGGCATTGGAAGAGGAACTGTCCTCAATACATTGCCTTCCTGGACCCGAACAGGCCAAAGAAGAAGCAAGGTAATTATATGATAACTCCTTGCAACTTTTCGATTTGTGATACTACTGCCTGGGTATTGGATACCGGAAGCCCTTATCA
Source organism: Elaeis guineensis (assembly GCF_000442705.2). Classification (NCBI taxonomy): domain Eukaryota; kingdom Viridiplantae; phylum Streptophyta; class Magnoliopsida; order Arecales; family Arecaceae; genus Elaeis; species Elaeis guineensis. The sequence goes on along the minus strand of NC_026001.2, from coordinate 50,770,041 downwards.
TATTTGTAATTCGATGCAGGGTCTGCAGGTCAGTAGGAGATTTGATGAAGGCGAGAGGTTCCTGAACGTTGGAGATGGAAGCAAAGTTCCAGTTCTAGCTTTAGGAATTATAAGTCTTGTAATCAATTCTCGTAATGTAATTCTGAGTGAATGTCACTATTATCTAAGTTTTTTATTAAATATTATTTCTGTAAGCCTTTTGGCCATGTACGGTTATGATTTTTTAATAAAAAAAATATTTGCAATATCATTTTGAATGGCGTTACAATATTTGTTGGACAATTAAATAATAGAATTTACTTACTATCACAGCCTGTTAATGTGGTTCAAAACTTCGGTAAACGCTCTAGAATAGATAATGTGTCAGAAGTCTACCTTTGGCACTGTAGGCTAGGTCATATCAATAAGAACAGGATAAACAAGTTGGCTCAAGAAGAAATTCTTGAAGTTAGTGATTGTGAATCACTTCCAACCTGTGAGTCCTGTCTTCTTGGGAAGATGACCAAGTCACCTTTTACTGGAAAAGGTGAGCGAGCCAGTGAACTCTTAGGTCTGGTACATTCTGATGTATGTGGACCCATGAGCTCAAGTGCAAGAGGTGGATTTTTCTACTTCATAACCTTCACAGACGATCTATCTAGGTATGGGTATGTCTATTTAATGAAGCATAAGTCGGAATCATTTGAAATGTTCAAACTATTTCGAAATGAGGTAGAAAACAAACTGAGAAGTGTATTAAAACTCTTCGATCTGATCGAGGAGGTGAATACCTTTCCAATGAGTTTCTGACGTATCTAGGGAGAATGGGATTCTCTCTCAATGGACTTCTCCTGGAACACCACAGCATAATGGTGTGTCTGAAAGAAGGAATCGGATCCTGTTAGACATGGTTCGATCCATGATGGAGTTTGTTGGTCTGCCGATCTCCCTCTGGAGATATGCACTCGAATCGGCTTGTTACCTTCTAAATAGAGTTCCGAGTAAGTCTGTAGCCAAATGCCATATGAGATATGGATAGGATGTAGCCAGTACTCTCGCACCTTAGAGTTTGGGGTGTCCGGCTTATGTTAAACGTTTAATTACAGACAAGCTTGGACCTAGGTCTGACAAGTATAATTTTATAGGGTACCCAAAAGAGACCAAAGGGTATTATTTCTACCTTGCTGATGAGCAAAAGGTGTTTGTCAGCCTTAAGGCAATTTTTTAGAAAAGGAGTTCCTTAGTGAAAAACTGTTGCCTCTAAGGTCGAACTTGACGAAGTTCGATAGGTGGAAAAACTGACACATTTTACTGAACCTGAACCGGATTTGATTAGATCAGATCCGGAGCCCATTGATTATGTACCCTTAAGGCAGTCTGGTAGAGTACCACATCAACTGGACAGATACTATGGTTTCTTGGTCCGGGATGGTGATCCTGTCGAACTTGATGAAAACGATGAGGATCTGATCACCTACATGGATGCAATGCAGAGACCTGACTCTGAGAAATGGCTAGAGGCCATGAAATCCGAAATGGAGTCCATGAAGGTCAACGATGTGTGGACATTGGTTGACCCACCGAAGGAGTAAAACCCATAGGTGTAAGTGGGTCTTCAAAAGGAAGAGGGGCGCAGACGGAAAGGTGGAGACCTATAAAGCCCGTCTGGTTGCCAAGGATATTGTCAACGTTATGGTATAGACTATGACGAGACGTTTTCTCCTGTGGCAATGCTCAAATCTATTCGGATTATGCTTGCGATAGCTGCCCATCTGGACTATGAAATCTGGCAGATGGATGTGAAGATAGCTTTCCTAAACGGAGAGCTGGACGAAGAGGTGTATATGATACAACCTGAAGGGTTCACATCCACAGATGAGTCTAAGGTGTGCAAGCTACAGAGGTCCATTTATGGACTTAAGCAGGCATCTCGGAGTTGGAACATACGTTTTGATAGGACGATCAAAACGTATGGCTTCGTTAAGAACGGAGAAGAGCCCTATATTTATAAATGGGCTAATGGTCCAGTAGTAGTATTTCTTGTATTGTATGTGGATGACATTCTCTTAATCGGGAATGATGTCCCTGCATTACAGGGAATAAAGATTTGGCTATCGTCACAGTTCTCCATGAAGGATCTGAGAGAAGCTTCCTACATCCTAGGGATGAGGATCTATAGGGATAGATCCAAAAAGTTGCTTGGCTTATCCCAGTCCACGTACATTGATACTATGCTGAAAAGGTTCAGCATAGAAATTCCAAGAAAGGCTATCTACCGATAGGCCATGGAATTTCTCTCTCGAAGAGGGATTGTCCGACAACACCTCAAGAGAGAGAGCGTATGGGTAGGATTCCATATGCTTCGGCAGTGGGATCTATCATGTACGCCATGATATGTACATGACCAGATGTGGCATACTCACTAGGGGTAGTGAGTAGATACCAATCTGATCCAGGAGAGAATCACTGGAAGGTTGTTAAAACCATCCTGAAATATTTAAGAAATACTAAGACCAGTGGCTTATATATGGTGAATCAGACTTGAGACTTATAGGGTTTACAGACTCTAGTTTCCAGTTGATCGCGATGATAGCAAGAGTGTGTCAGGATTTATTTTTACCCTTAATGGTGGGGCTGTCTGCTGGAAGAGTTCCAAGCAGCACACTGTGGCTGATTCAGTATGCGAGGCGGAGTATATTGCTGCATCAGTCTGCCAAAGAAGTGGTGTGGTTGAGGAAATTCATCATCGAGCTCAGAGTAGCACCCTCCCTTGTTGGTCCAGTTCTGCTTTACTGCGATAGCTCTGGAGCCATTGCTCAGCGAAGGAACAAAGGCACACCAGTGGACGAACATATTCTGGCTGCTACCATCTCATCCGGGAGATCGTGGATGAGGTGACCGTCGACTTC